>NW_006296221.1:577216-584720 GCF_000327345.1 Myotis davidii
AGCACTTGGTCCGCAGTGGCTGGGAGGCCTTAGGAGCTGCATGGAGGGGATCAGAAGTGGGCAGAGAGCCCTTGGGAATGTTTCCTGGGTAAATCAAAAGGCGAACTTTGAGAATGCTCATAAATAACTCCTGTTGTGTTTTAGGTTGCATCTGGCTGGTCGGCTTAGTCATTCCCGAGCCCAGGCATCTGCCTGTCGCCCCAGGATGAACCCAGCCCCTGCCTAGGATTCCAGGCTGGGCTCCTGGACTCCGGCCAAGTGCCTTGGGCAGTCACAAGATGACTTGGGGGCTGAGAGATAAGAGGCTTAGACAAATGTCTTTAACCTCTCCCTGGCTTTCCCATATCAGATGAAAGATGCTAGCAAAGACACAGCCTCCAAGATTCTTTGCTGGGGGGACCTCTTGGGGCTACAGGACTCCTGGGATTCTTGGAGATCCTTCTCTCCAGCTGGCAGTCACCACGCCCTGGGTCTCGGCCTGGGCAGAGGGGAAGGGAGAAGGTGAGTCTCCCTACCCCACTTTAGGGGGAACAAGTTTACTCAGGTTGCTTTCTATACCTGGTAAGGATGATGGAAGAGTTCTTACTGAGGGTGGGAAACAGGAGAGACGACTTGAAGCCCAAACCCTTGAAGAGCTAAACCTCCGTCAGGTTAGCAGGTGGGACTCCCAGGGGCAGGAGTGTGAGCTCTGACCTGGCTCCCAAGGACAGCGGTTGGGGAGCTTCCTGGAGATGGCAGCCCCCAGCAGGCACGCTCCAGGCACAGTTCAGCCATGGCACCTGGGCCAGGCCTCTCAGGCCAGGTCTGAGGAGCACCAATGTGTCTAAATTAAAATCTGTGAAGCGTGTTCCTTCTGTTTAATCACTCCACCTCCACCCTCCCTCCCATCTTATCTCTCACCCATCTAGCTATTATTTTGACATTGTATTGCCAATCTTTACACTTCAGTTCAAAAAGCATACCCACCTGATTTCTCAGGAATGACAAATTCTTTTGCATTAAAGGGAAAAAATAGGATTGGTTGGTGTTTCTACCAAATAGGGTGTGTTTTTTTTAAGTGCTTTAAAAAAAATCTCAGAATAAGATGTTCCAATTTGTTCTGATCTTCCTCATCCATTCAAAATGTTTTTCAGACCCGGCCAGTGTGGCTGGGTGGTTGAGCATTGACCCACGAACCAAGAGGTCCCTGGTTCTATTCTTGGTCAGGACATATGCCTGAGTTGCAGGTTTGGTCCCCAGTAGGAGGTGTATAGGAGGCAATCAATCCATGCCTCTCTCTCATTGATGTTTCTGTCTCTCTATTCCATCTCCCTTCCTCTCTCTCTTAAAACAAAACAATAAAAACATTTTTAAAAAAATGTTTTTCAGGGGCCCTTCATTCTGAAACCAGATTTTCTTTCCCCTCATACATTCAATAGAAGGTGTTTCTCTATTGAAGTCATCTTCGCCTCTAGAATCAATCACTCCTCATGCCCTTAATTAAATCTTCAAGTTGGAAACTATGCAGTGAGATCCCTTATTCAAAATACCAACAGAAAACACAAACAGGCTTCATTGCTCCTTGTGGTAATGCCAGCTTTCCACGACCTGACCCGCGCTGGACATCCGTGGGCCAGGACCTTTCTTAAAGCCCTGCATATACTTTTATAGCCTGGATGCACCGGATGAGGACAGAGGACTGTCTCCGGTCATGAAAGATGTTGGAACATTCTTTATACAGATGGTGGTGAGCTCCGATTCTTAAAGTAGAATTTTTAAGTTGGAGTCTGACTTGAGTTGTCTTTTGTTATCACAAGGTGTGGACTCCAACTGCAGGATTACAAGTAGCCCTGTTATTTATAATATTTGAAAGGAGATTAGCTGGTGACTCACGCGTCCTGCAGTCATATTTGGCAGAAGAGTGAGAGTCATGTGTGGTCATACAAAATGCAAATATTCTCACAAATAAGACTAACTTCTGTACTCTCTTCCCTGAGCAAGCTGTGTTTATTTTCAGGGGAAACTTACCAATGCATCGCTTTCAGAATATATGCTATGTTTTTTTCTTCCATGACCCTTTTTTTTTGGTTTTAGAAGGAGAAAATATCAATTTATTTGTAATCAACACAGACTTCTGGAGTATAAACAAATAAGTGATAAGTTACAGGGAAAGCTGGTACTGCCACAAGATGCCTGTGAAAAGAAATTTGGTAATAACGCCTTTGGTCACCCTTACACATAGAACATGCAGTGCAAAATTTAAGACAAAGACGGGAAATGGTGCAAGTGATAAAGAGTCTAACTCTAGTTTTGGTGCCTGGCTGCGGATAGCTCTCAAGCCCACTGCTCCGCCTTCCCTGTCTGCCCCACATCTGGACCAGCTGATGGGAGAGCCCAGTGCCTCCTCATTGGCACCACTGGGGCATCCAAACCATGTGAGGCCCGGTCAGTGTGCAGGAGGCCTTACCCAGCCCCACCACCGCTAGTCACAGTAACACCCCAAGCCCGCCTCCTTTCCCTGCTCTTTCCAGACTTTTAGGGAGCTCCTTGGAGGCCTGCCTTGCACTCCCTGGGAGCCTCGGAATGTGAGGAATCAACCTGTTCACAGCCTCTTGGCCTATGTGTGGCATCATCGGTTTTGTGTGTGTGTGTGTGGGAGGGGGGGCGAGGGGGTCTAGTCCACCCGCCTCTGAGGGGTGATCATAATACAGTATGATCCTATTAAAAAGTTTTTACACATGTGCACATATTAATAATTATAATTGTGAGCAGAAAACAAAACCACAGAGAAACACACTGGAACACTGACAGTGATTATCTCTGAGCAGTAGGAGGATATGGGTATTTTTTTTCCCTCTTCATATGTCTCTGTATTTTCTAAACTTCCTGCTATAAATATGTACTATTTTATATCTAAGAAAAAAGTAGTAGCATGCAATAAAGGGTCAGGAATATTCTGCCTTGCTCTGGCCAGGTTGCTCAGTTAGTTGGAGTGTCGTCTTCTACACCAAAATGTTTTGGGTTCGATTCCTGGTCAGGGCACACACCTAGCTTTCCAGTTCTCACTCTCAAATTAGTAAAAATATATCCTCAGTGAGGATATTTTTTTAAAAAATTCTACTTTAAGAAAGAGAAAAGAAAAATGCTCAGATCATTTTGATTAGTTTTGTTAACTTTACTAAATCCTGAAGAACATACACAGAAAAACCAAATCAAGCTTCTAATGATCAATTCTTCCCCTCTGTCTTAAAAAGAAAAAAAGAAGCATAACTGCATGAAGTTAAGTTTCACCTTTTAAGAAAGTTTGAATTTAATCTCTGAAACTATTTGGATGAAAATCAGCACATGAAACACATTTCTGCTAACACACACACACACACACACACAACAAAAAGCCTTATCCTCAGGACTCAAAGGCTGAACTGAACCCTTTTAACCTAGAATCACTTGAGAATGTTAATTAAAAAGGTATTAACATTAGCATCCTATATGTGTGTGTGGCCATTCCCTGGGAGACAGAGGCTGATACTGAGAGAACTCCAATTACCACCTGGGACAGGGTCTTGGGGAGATTGTTGAACTACCCCCCCTGGGGAGAGAAGTATTCCCTTGGCCATCTATCCTTTGGGGAACAAGGAGTTAATTGTGCTACCAGCAGAGAGGAGAACCCTGCAGTAGATTTTGAGCTACATTAACTCTTTGAGGTGCCAGGCTGGATTTCTCTGAATCCCTGGTAACTGGCAGGAAATTAAAGAGTCTCAAAAACTGGGGAGAGGGAGGGAAAGGGGTGTTACTCCAACAGGCCAGATTCTGATGACTAGCTTTAGGTGACTCGTAGTAAAATGCCTTGTAAGTGTGCTTAGGAAGTGTCAGCGCACAAGACCTGAATAAAAACCACAGTGATCCCAATGCAAAACTGAGACTTAAAGAAACCCCTACCTGCTGCCTTTGCATGGGACGTCCTCAGGTCTTCCTTTACCCTTCCCTTCCCAGGGTTCTTTTCTTTCTGCCCAACCTAGAGAAAGGTGAGTTCGTTTGCTCTGCTACAGAGGTAAACTTTTCACCCACTGGATTTCTGTGTGTTTCAACGTCTCAGAAACAAGGCCTGGTAAGGCTGTGGGGCAGGGGGATTCCCCAGCCTCCGGGCACCCAGAGGGAAGCCCTTGCTCAGCCTTTGCTTCACAAACAACCATCCCCACTCAGCCACAGGCCCCGGGGTTTTGAGTCAGAACTCTGGGCACCAGCTGAATCCAATACGAGCTGCCTCCCATTCGGCAAGGCCCACACAACCTGCTGATGACAGTGGCTTGGCTCTTGCCAAGGAGAAAATTATGTAAATTAGAAGCTCGAGTGAGAACAGTGCGTGTTAAGTCCTGTCAAGCTACAGTTGTCAGACCAAGTCTTGCATGTCACCAATGGAGCCAGGGCGAAAACCAAGTCAGGTCCCGTCACGCCATGTCTCCCAGGCACTCATCCCAGTCCCCATTCTCCTGGCGGACGCTCCTCCGTGTTAGGACCTGAGCTTTGCAGCTTTGGCTTAGTCCACAGCCCAAGTAAGAACACAGGGACCGAGCAGTGCTCTAGGGACTGCTGGGATGCAAGGCTCAGGGCCCCAGGGACACGGGAGAGCAGGATAGACTGGGGAAAGAAAGGGAGACAGGTAGCGGTGAAGGCACCGGCACCCAGAGAGAAGAGTGTACCTGCGAAAGCTCTTGTCCTGGGCCTGCAGTACAGCAGTCGAGCTGGCTGGCCCCTCAGCCCAGGACCCACAGGCCCACTCAGCTAGTGGGGCCATGCAGCCGGGCACCAGGTGTGACGTGACCTGGGAGGCCCGGGAGAGCCTGCAGCGCCGCCTGGCTTCCCACAGGCCAGGACTGTGCCTTGGGAAGTTTGCCTTGATTCTGCACTCTTCGTACTTGTTGGTATTAAAATGACCCCAAGTAGTTCAATTCACTTTCAGAAACTCCCCAGGCCAGCAGCATCTGTCACTGGGAACTTGGCAGAAATATAGAACACCAGGCCCCACCCCAGATGCATTGAATCAACATCTGCAACTTACGATGCTCCCAGGTGACTCCTGGGCACATTAAGGACTGAGCCAGGGCCTCAATCATTGGTTCTCAACTTGGCTGTTGCCGGGAGCCGGTCCATCCTTGCTGTTTCAAGGGACCTGGCATATATGGCATACTGTTCTTAATAGGTTTGCTCACCTTCTTGGCACTATGTGTTTTAACCAAGGTCACCTCTCTGAGAAAGGTTGTGGAGACAGAACTTAGGAGTCAGAACTTAGAGACAGAAGAACTTCGCTCGAGAGAACATGGCAAAAGATCCTGGACTGAACCTGACTATAGAAATTGGCAAGAGAACCTGACTAGAACCTGGTGACTGAACCTGGCTGGAGAACCTAGACAGAACCTGGCTGAAGAACCTGGTTACAGAACCTGGCTGGAAAACCTAGTGAGAAAACATGGCAACAGACCCTGGCTACAGAACCTGGCGACCGAACCTGGCTGGAGAACCTGGCTGGAAAACCTAGCAAGAGAACATGGACACAGAACCTGGCTGGAGATCCTAACCAGAACTTCACTGGAGATCCTGACCAGAACTTGGCTAGAGATCCTGGCTAGGCTGCTGATCAACTGAACGCTGTCTCTGTGTCATTCCTTCTTCGCCGACTCCGTCCACACCTTTGGGGACCCCTAGACCTGCTGGGGTTGGTCCCCAGCAGGCTGTACTTTGGGGGAAGTTTAAAATCTACGGATGTCTGGGCTCTGTCTCCAGAGATTCTGACTTCATAACCAGGGTTGTGGCCTGGGTATCAGGATTTTTAAATGATTTCAAGGTGATTCTAGCTGTATATTTTGAGAACAAATACCTACAGTATTTTCAGATCTTTCTCCTAGACCAGTGCTTTCCAAATTTTAATCAGCACAGGAATCACCAGGGGATTTTGTAAAAATTCAGATTTTCATCCCATCGTCCTGAAGGAATGGAGCTTCTGCAGTTCTGTGAGCCCCAAGGGGACACCAATGCTGTTAGTCTAGTCCAAGGACCGTACTTTGAGAAGCAAGATTTTAAGACATATCAGAGTGATCATTTGGAAAGAAACACAGTGAAATGAACACAGAAAAAAAAATCCAATTGTGCAATACCTGGGCCCAAACAGTAAGATAGTGTGGGAGAAAGAACTTAGATTCAGAAAAAATAAACAAATGGGACTATATCAAACTAAATAGTTTTTCATAACAAAAGAAACCACCAAAAAAATAACAAGACAACCTACTGAGTGGAAAACATATTCACCAATGATACATCTGACAGGGATTAATATCCAAAATTTATAAAGAACTCAACACCAAAAAAAACAATCCAATTAAAAAAGGGGCAAAGGACCTAAATAGATACTTCTCCAATGAAGACATACAGATGGCCAATATGAAAAGATGCTTAATGTCACTAAGGCAAACCATAATGAGGTATCACCTCAAACCTGTCAAATGGCTATCATTAATAAATCAATAAACAAGTGTCAGCAAGAAGGTGGAACAAGGGAACCCTCATGCACAGTTGGAGGGAATGCAGATTGGTGCAGGCACTATGGAAAACAGTATGGAGTTTCCTAAAAAACTGCCCTATGACCCAGTAATTCCATTTCTGGATTCTTATCCAAAGAAACTCAAAACACTCATTTGAAAGAATATATGTACCTGTATGTTCATTGCAGCATAATTTATGATAGCCAAGATATGGAAGCAACCCAGTGCCCATAAATAGATGAGTGGATAAATATATGCTGGTGTTGCCCTAACCAGTTTGGCTCAGTGGATAGAGCGTTGGCCTGTGGACTGAAGGGTCCCAGGTTCAATTCTGGTCAAAGGCATGTACCTTGGTTGTGGGCACATTCCCAATAGGGGGCGTGCAGGAGGCAGCTGATCGATGTTTCTCTCTCATCGATGTTTCTAACTCTCTATCCCTCTCCCTTCCTCTCTGTAAAAAATCAACAAAATATATTTAAAAAATATGCTGGTGCAACCCTGGCCGGTGTGGATCAGTGGGTCAAACACTGGCATGAAAATGATTATGTCTGTGAAAGAACTCAGGGTCATGGGTTTGATTCCCCATCAAGAGCATGAACCAGGGTTGCAGGTTGATCCCTGGTCAGGACATGTATGGGAAGCAAACAATCCATGGGTCTCTCTCCCTCCCTCTCTCTTTATACTCCCTCCCATCCTTCTACTCTCTTTAAAAGCCAATGGAAAAAATATTCCCAGGTGAGGATTAACAAAAAAATAATGGTGGTACATATGGACTATTACTCAGCCATAAAAAAAAAGAATGAAATCTTACCATTTGCATGAATGGTAGGTGAAATAAGTTAGCCAGAGAAAGACAAATTCCATATAATGTCACTTATATGTGGAATCTAAAGAACAAAATAAATAAGCTAACAAAATCAAAAGAGACTAATAGATACAGAGACTAGACTGACAGCTGTCAGAGGGAAGGGGGGAGGGGGGGGGGCTGG
>NW_006296221.1:584908-585838 GCF_000327345.1 Myotis davidii
TATATTTAAAAAAATAATATTGAAACTAAACTGTAATTGAAAATTAAAAGTTAAAAATTATACTACAAGAAAATGTTCTTGAAATCAAAAGAGATTTGAAATTATATGTCGAAAGAGCACACCACAAACCTTAGAAGATCAACACAAAACAACCAATACCAAGACAAGTTTTAGTTAATTACTTGGCTTTAAAGAAAAAGAAAAAATCCTTAGGAAATATTAGCAAAAACAGCCAGTGACTTAAAAGGGAAAGACAATTAGATTATCATTTTATTTTTTTAGACAAGAGAAAATAGTTACATATTTAAGATATTCAAAGAAAGAAAAGTGAACCAAGGATTTTATATCCAGCCAAACTTACTTTCAAGTAAGAATGATACCTATAAGCTGTTATAAACATGAAGACTTTGGATATTGTTTCTCCCATGAACCCTTCTTCAAGAATCTACTAGAAAACAAGCATGGGCATCCAAATGCTTGGGTTAATAAATGATTATAGATATTTTATTTCATCATATCTGTGTCCTTGAGGTTATCCATCTATATAAAAGCCTAATATGCTGTGTCCGATCAATTAGCCGACTGCTCAACCAGTCAGTATAACACACACTGACCACCGGGGGGCAGACACTCTGACCAGTAGGTTAGCTTGCTGCTGGGGTCCGGCCAATCGGGACTGGGAGAGACCAGCCAGACATGTCCTGGAGGCCTCCCGCGGTCCCTCCCCAGCCAGGCTGAGGGACCCCACTGGTGCATGAATCTGTGCACTGGGCCTCTAGTATAGATCTACACTAATAAAAGAGAAAAATGGTAATTGGTGTACGACGCTACCCTTTTCATTGGCTAATCAGGGCTATATGCAAATTAACTGCCAACTCAGATGGCAGTTAACTGACAACAAAGATGGCGGTTAATTTGCATATGTAGGCA
>NW_006296221.1:586712-620384 GCF_000327345.1 Myotis davidii
GCAATTGGAGGGTGATGTGGGTCAACGCCTGAGGGCTCCCAGTATGTGAGAGGGAGCAGGCTGGGCTGAGGGACACTCCCCCCCCACACACACCCAGTGCACGAATTTCGTGCACCGGGCCCCTAGTATTATATAAAAGAGCTAAAGTAAAAGCACTGTAGTCTGTATTTGAATTGGAAATTACCTCTGAACACTTGAAAGGCCAAGTAACAATGACAAAGCTAGTAGCAATGAATAGCCCTAACAGCCATACGGTGGCTTTGAAATATTGCTTTCCACTAAATGATACCAGAACCTTTTGGAGAATTGGCTGATTTCGGGTTTGGTGTTGGAAATATACACAGTGAACCTCGAACATACCTAATAGCAAGCAGGCTTCCAATGATGACTAAAATCATGTCAAAAGTACATAGTAGCCTCCTTGAAGGGGTTCTCATTGACCAAAGATAGGTAACCTGAGCTTCAATAAGGATAAAAATGGTGATGGATTGAGATCCATAAAATACCGTATTTAAACCCATCATGTTCATAATGGTATGTACAAAACAACTGGCCATCTTTGAAGAATGATAAGGAACCAATCCATTGTCTTGATAACCGATAAAGGTTAAAACTCACATATTACCTGGCTTCCCTATATACACTATCCAAAATGATTCAAATACAATTTGCCATATTACTCACTATAAAAGCAAAACCATATGTTTATTTCAATAGATGCACAAAAGGCATTTTATAAAATGCAACATCAATTCCTAATAAAAATTATCAGCAAACTTGAACTAGAAGATAACTTCCTTAACTAGACAAAAAGCATCCATAAAAAAACCTACTGTAACATCATACTTGGAGCAATAGTGAATGCTTTCTTCCTAAAATTAGGAACAAGGGGGATATCCACTCTTACAACTTATACTCAACATTTTATTGGAACTTTTTACTAATGCAAAAAGGCCAGCAATAGAAACAAAGGCATCCATATTGGAAAGGAAGGAGTAAAATTGTCTTCTTTCACAGACAGCATCATTTACATGCAAAATCATAGGGAATCTACAAAAAAGCTATGAGAACTAATCAATGAGCTTAGCAAGATCACTATAAAAAAATCAATTGTATTTCTGTAAACTTACAGCAACCAGTAATTGAAATGAAACAATAGCATTTATAATAGCGGTAAAAACTATGAGACTTAGAAAAAACTCTGACAAGGGATGTGGGAGACCTGTATACTGACAACAAATGCAGAGCTATACTGTGACAGCATTACTGAGCGAAATTTAAAAAACAGAACACTAAATAAATGGAGACATATACCATGTTCATGGATTGGAAGATTAAATATTGATAAGATGTCAATTCTACCCAAATTGATCTATGGATTCAATGACATCTTGATCCAAATCCCTGAAGTCTCTTTTGAAGAATCTGACAAACTGATTCTATAATTCATATGTGTGATGAGCTGAGAGTACAGAACTGCCAGGTGTTGAATAGTGGATTAAGGTAACAAGCCAAAACCAAAGTAACAGTCACTTACTGCAACAGGAATCAAGCAACTAAAGTGGAAAAGTGCCACCCTCCTCTTCCATTTCCCCCACAAAACAGCTCTGGTTGAAGGGCAGGTGGATCAGCACGGATGTGGGGAATTGTCTGAATGCTCTGGGAGCCCCAAACAAAAGGTTCTGTATTGTGGGCCAGGAGGAGAGAGAGGGGGAAGAGATGGGAGTGGGAGAGTACTGAGTGCTGTGTCAGAGTGGAGACAAGTGTCTTCAGGTCCTCCCCACCGCCGCCCTGAGGAAGACCTCTGTGGAAGGCCCTGATGGAGCCCTCTCAATGGAGGGGCCTGGGATAGGAATGCAGAGACCTGTCAGCAGGGCCAGCCCATCTGGGACTGCCACTCCTTTAAGGCTGCAATGCACTGGCTGTGCACCAAGTCGGGTGTGGGGAGGGCAGCTTTTCCCCATGAGGCCTGTCAGGTCAAGCCTTTGTAATCGCGATGGTCAGGCCTACAAATAAAAATTACACGTAGGTTTTCAGCCAGGAGCCAGACTCCACAATGAAAAGATGTAGAGATACCAGAATAGCCAAAACAACTTTGAAAAAGAACCAAGTTGGAAGGCTAAAACTACCTGACGTCAAATTTATAGACATAAAATTGTTCATAACATTTCCTGTAATTAGCTACAGCATCTCTCTCATTTCTGATGTTGGTAATTTTTGTATTTTCTTCTTTTTCCCCTCATCAGCCTGGATAGAGTTTTATTGATTTTATTGATATTGTCAAAGAGCAAGCTTTTTGTTTTATTGCTTTTTCTCTATTGCTTTGCTTTCTATTTTCTTGATATCTGCTCTAATCTTTATTATTTCCCTTTTTCCACTTACTTTCAGTTGAATTTTCTCATATTTTTCTAGTTTTTAATAGAAGCTAAAACCATGTATTATTTCCCTTTTTCCACTTACTTTCGGTTGAATTTTCTCATATTTTTCTAGTTTTTAATAGAAGCTAAAACCATTGATTTGAGACCTTTCTCCTTTTCTAACCTAAGCATTGATATATAAATTTCCCACTAACTACTACTTTAGCTATATTCCAAAAATTTCAATATGTTATGTATTCATTCAGCTCAAATACTTTCCAATTTTCCTTTTCACTTATTTTTTGATCCATGGCTTATTTATCAGCCTGTTAGTTTTCAAATAGTTCAAGGTCTTCCCAGGTAGCTTTGTTATTGATTTCTAATATAATTCCATTATAGTCAGAGAACATACTTTACATGGCTTGAATCTTTTTCAATTCATTGAGACTTGCTTTATGACCCAAAATATATTCTATATTTATAAAAGTTCTGTGTGCACTTATGAATGTAAATTTTGCTGTTGTTGGAGTATTATATAAATGTAATTAAATTTGGTTAATAATGTTGTCTTACTAGTATATTCTTAATGATATTTCTGCCTATCTTTTCTATAAATAATGGTAGAAAGGTGTTGAAATTGCTATGATTCTATATTTGTCTGTTTTTCCTTGCACTTCTATCGGTTTTGCTTTCTATATTTAGAAACTGTTATGAGTATAAACGTTTAGGTGTCAGGTGGATCCTTGGGAGTAGAGTCCGGAGGGTAATGTGCAGGGTGTCCCACACAGGGCTGTGTTTATCTTGGTGGTAGAAGTCTGGAAGGTTAGGAAGGATGCTGTTCCTCCCTCTGGATTATGGCACTGACCTTGTCCGAGAGCTGCCGTCCTGGGTCAGACTTCTGTGTCGGGGAGTCACTGTATCTCATAGAGTGCCCCTTACAACACTTGTGTACTTAGCCACCAGCCTCACAATTTCCAGCTTCTGACGGAGTTGGGACCTCTCTCAAGATGGTATCCTATCAGTCAGCCCAGAGACCTATTTCCATACATGTATTCAGGTCTTTTCGTTTTTTTCTTTCTTTTTTTAAAAAAATATATGTTTTTATTGATTTCAGAGAGGAATGGATATGGAGAGAGAGAGATAGAAATATCAGTGATGAGAGAGAATCACTGATCGGCTGCCTCCTGCAAACCCCCACTGGGGATGGAGCCCACACCCCGGCCATGTGCCCTGCTGGGGAGTCTAGCTGGGACCTCCTGGTTCATAGGTCGATGCTCAACCACTGAGCCACGCCAGCCGGGCTCTTTCCGTTTTCTTGGGGCTCTCACACATGAAATACCGAATCAGTCAGCACTTTTCTCCTACACGAGGAGAGGAAGCCCACTAACACCAAAAATAGAAAGCCCTTCGTCCCAACGAAAGGTGACTGAGAAAGAGGAAAACCTGCCTATTTCTTTCCATAGAATCAGCACTGACATTCCAACCCTCTCATTCATACGCATTCTCCCCCGCCACTGCTCCCTCAGGGGTCAGGCCCTCACTGGGCCAGCCATGGGTACAAGCTAAATTGTATACTGGAGATAATTTTTTGCTTTCTAGTTCATGAAAACTTTGCAATGATTCCATTTATAAAGGAGGGATTCCCCCCCCCTTTTTTTGGGGGGGGGGCGGTCTGTAATTAAAATATTCTCCATCTAAGCCCTGAGTAAGTTGAAACAATGAACCAATGAATAGGCAGAAGCCAAAAAGAGGGAGAGAGGAGAACCAAATTAATGTGAAAGAAAGAAAAAAAGCTAAGTCACCACATGAGTGCAGTGCTAGGGCAGAGACAGCCACAAGTCTGGGTGTCTGAGCAGCAGCTGATCTGTTAGGTCAGACCCACCTCAGGCTGCCCCACTGAGCGAGGTGGCGCGGACCGCCCCGGCAGCAGCACTGACTGCTCAGTCACCTCTGAGAGGCCCAGCCCGTAAATCCCTGTCTAGCCCACTCTCCTCAGAACTCCCTGCTTCCAGTCAATTCCCTAAACTGGCTTCCCTTAATCTGACCTAATTACCCCCGCCGCCCCTTCCATCCCCTCCCTAGAAAACCATTCCCTTCTGCTGCTGGCATTCCCACTTCCCAGTGGGAGGTCAATAAACCCCTGTATTTCCCCTCTCTTCTCTGAAGGTTCTAGTCACCTTCTCACTTACCTAAAAGCTGGCTGCGCCCCGGGGACCGGGGACCGGGTTTCTCAGCAGTCCTCTCCAATGGACAACTTCCTTTCTCCTGTGCCCATGGTGCTCAGCGGCCTTACCCTACCCTCAATGCCAAGTTTACAGTGTTACTCCCCCTCCCCTCTTGTGAACCTTCTGCTCCTTTTAGGCTCACACCATCTGGTTGCACCACTCTTCCTCCTCCAAAGGTACAGCCCCCTCCTGGATTCAGGGACTGGGACATGAACATCAGTGGGGGACCATTACTTTTCTTTCCTCCTCATTCTCAGTGAAACAAACTTTTATAAGCAACTCAGTTTTCTTCTTCATCCTCCTCCTGTAGTTTGGGTTTGCCGTCCTTCTTGGTGGCTTCCACATGCACGCTGGCGGTTCACCCATCACGGTGGACTCTGGGCGTTTTGACTTCCCTGTATTTTCAGTGATGTTTCCTTCTGCTTTACCTGTTATCCACCAGGTCTTAGATCGTGGCATCCACAAAAACGGCACCACATTTTCGAATGCTAGTATCTCATTCTGACAGCAAATATGCTTCCAAGTTACTTGCAGAAGTATCCTTCCTTCAAAAGTGCTTTCACCGTTGTGTTGTGACCTTCAATCCATCCATTCTTCTTTACTCAAATCCATCGTGACCCTCCATTTCTCTTGTTTCTATCTTATATTCTATAACTCATTGTGATAGTTTGTTCCTTGTAGCCCTAAGGTCTTTGCCACTGGATGAGGTTTAGAGGTCTAATAAACAGCACCCTCCTTCCTGCCCGAGTTCTGAGTTGAGAAAATGGAAATCTCGGCAGATGGAAGCAGGTGATGCCATCTCTCTTACTGGTAGATAATGATAGGGAATATGACTCAAGCATGGGCTTTTCGAAATCAAGTCTCCGACACCTGGTCACCCCTGTTACCTCCCATCCCATGGGGTCCAGACTTTCTAAAGCTCAGGGTGTAGAGGAGCAGTACACACCCTGCAGCTGTGAGCTGCCAGATCCCAGGAGAAAGATGAGAGAAAGAGGTTGGCTTTGCATGCTGCACACAGATCCCAACCTCATCAGGAGTATCATTCACTCCTCCAGGGAGGAGGGGGAGGAGCAGGGCACCAGTGACACCCTCTACATGGGAGGAAACATTAGGCTTGGTGATACATTCCCCCAATATCCCTCTTTCTCCATTATACTCGCCGAATAAAAAAGTCCAACTTTCTGGGGTCATTTTTTTATCAGCACCAGAGCAGTAGAAGGTAGTTTTCAAAATACTTTTACAGATGTTCTCTTATTTAATCATTATAAAAACCACAGGAGAGAAACTGGACGGGTAGAATCACCTATTTAATAGGTAAGAGAGTTGAAACAATGTGAACTTACTGTCATATGTTACAGTTGATATGCCAAACCCAATGTATCTGAGGGGAGGTTAATTAACATATTCTTAGGATTCAGGGACTGGGACATGAACATCAGTGGGGGACCATTATTTTTCTTACCATTGGACATACGATGCCATTACTTCAAAAAAAAAAAAAGGTGTTAGTATTCCATTTCCATAAAAAGTACTGTCTCTTACCACATTTGTTACTGAAAAAGCAAACACACAAATATATATATAAACTATGAATTCCCAGCACACTATCTTGCCCAAAGAAAGCATTTGATGTTTGTTGAATATACATGTACACCACACACCTAAAAAAAGTTTTAAGAGTAGAGAAGTAATACATAAACAATTACCTAATTAACATGATAAAGGCACGGATAGTACCTGAAGCCAAATGGCTAAATTACAAGAGTAATTTGAAGCCCTTTGGATAATCAGCAACAAAAAAATTACACAATTTATCTTGTGTATCAGTATCTCTCTGCATCTCATTCTGCATCTGCCCATCTCCTTTCCTCCCACTGTTTTATCCCTAAATTGGCCAAACTATTAAATTGCTAACTTTTAAAATACTTGTTGTACTTGCTAAAAAAAAGAAGTATATTTAATGGAAAATTAGTTGAACTGCAGCACTTCTGTATATTCTATTGCAGGTTCTAGTCAGTGAATTAAGCGGGGGGAGGGAAGGCGTAGAGATTTGAAAAAAAAGTAAAATTGTCTTTATTTGTAGTTAACATTATATGTGTAGGAAATCCTAGGGAAGCTACAGAAAAGTTTAACAAGGTCTCAGGATACAAGATCAATATAAAAAACCCCATTATATTTCTATATATTAATAAACCATAAAAATAAAATTAAAAATACCATGTATAAGAACATAAATATGTAAACAATTAGGAATAATTTTAACAAAATATGTGCAAGACCTATACATGGAGAACTATAAAATATTGCTGAGTAAAATTTAAAAAGACCTAAAGAAATAGAGTGAGATACCATGTTCATGTATTGGAAAACTCAATATTGTTAAGGTATCAATTGTCCCCAAACTGATCTTTAGATTCAATACTATCTCAATAAGAATCACAGCAGCTTTTTTTTTTTAGTACAAATGGAAAATTTGATTGCAAAAATTATTTAGAAATGCAAAGAACTTAGAATAGTCAAAATACTTTTTACATAGGTAAAGAAAATCACTTGATTTCCAGATTTATTCTAAAACTATAAAAATCAAGACTATGTGGTATTGGAATCAGGATAGACATATAACCATGAAACAGAATGGAATCAAGAAATAAGCCCACAAATATGTGATGAATTGATTTTATAGAGGTGCTATTATAAAAGGGAAAGACAGGGTGTGCTTTTTTTTTCTTCAGCAAATGGTGTCGGAATAATAATATATCTACAATGCAAAAACAGGATCCTCAACCTTTAACTTATATCACACACAAAAATTAACTAAAAAATGAAAGGATCAGAGGCCTAAAACAAAGAGCTAAATGATAAAGTTTCTAGAAGAAAACGGGGGGCGGGGGGAAATCTGTGACTGAGTTATGCAAAGATTTCTTAGAGAGGACACACAATGTGAATCATTTAAAAAAAAAAGATAAACTGAACTCAACAAAATGAAAATGTTTGCTCTTTAAAAATAGTTAAGAAAATGAAGAGGCTAGACTATAGGCTGGGAGAAAAATTTACAACCTGGCAGTGTACCCAGAATAAAGAATTGGGCAAAAGATTTGAGTACTTTACAAAAGAATAATGTGTAAGTGAAAAATAAGTATGAGAAGATGCCCAACATCATTAGTAATTAAGGAAATGCAAATTGAAATCACCTATTGGAATGGCTAACATGATAATAGTGAGAGTCGGTGAGGACTTGGAGCAACTCGCGCTCTTTTGCACTGTGAGTGGGGATGTAAAATGGTAGAACTACTTCAGAATGAGTTTGGAGATCTCTTAGAAAGGTTAAGCTTATGCTGACATATGACCCAACAAATTCACTCCTAGGTATTTGCCACAAATAAATGAAGATATATGTCCACATGAAGGCTTGTGCACAAATGTTTATAGTAGCTGTATCCATAATAAGCTGAAACACAAGAACAACATGGATGTCTATTAACAATAACATATAAACAAATTGTGAAATAGTCATACAATGAAATATTACTCAGTGATAAAAAGAAATGGACTACTAATTACACAACAACATGGATGAATATTGAAACATTATGCTGAGTAAAGGAAGCCAAAAACAAAAGAAAAAAATATATAGATATATATGATTCCATGTACATGAACCTCTAGAAAAGACCAATCTAATCTTTAGGGACAGAAGCGTATCAGGGCTTGTGTGCAGTGAATGTGTATATGGGGGACTGAATGGGAAGGGGCATAACGGGAACTGATTTAGGTGATGAAAGTTCTGTGCCTTAGTGTGATAGTGGTGGTGTGGGAATATACATTTGTCAAACCTTACAGAACTGTATGCTTAAAATGCACACATTTTATTCTCCATATACTATACCTCTTCACTATACCTTAGTGAAGTTGATAGATATGAGAAATATTGCATGAGCTTAAGCATTTACATGTGTTTTGTTTTGTTTTTTCACTCAAAATATTTTTCCCTTTTGGACCTTCCCAGACAACTCACAAATCTTTGTTGGTAAAATAGTTGTATGACATTGGACAAGTAAGTTATTATTCGGGACTGAGCAAGTTTCCTCATCAGTAGAGTGCGTGGATTATGCTACTAGGTGATTTCATCCATTCATTCAGAAAACATTAAAGCCCACCAGGGGGCAAGCACTACCCCAGGCTCTAGAGAGATAAAGTTGAGAAAGGAACCATTTTTGCCTTAAGGAGTCACAGTCCAGTAGAAGAGAAAGACAATCACATAGTATAAGATTATGGTACAACTATGTATATTTAGGGTATGAGGGGAATTCATAAGAGCAGTCTTCCCTGATGCAACACCTGAGTTGGGTTTTGAGGTACAAGTAAGAGTTATGTTAAGAGGAAAGAGAAAGTGTTCCAAGCACAAGGTGCTGTATGGGCACAAGGCCAACACAGAGAGACCTACTAGGTGTTCAGGGTACTTCAGGTAGCTTAGTAGGTGTGGAACACAGAATTTATACTTGTAAGGTCAGGCTGGGTCTTGCTTTAGAAAGTTAAAAAAGATTCCTCTTGCTTAAAATATATAGACAGGGGTGCTACCAAATAATGGTTCTCATAATACAATGAATCAAATAACTGTACATCAGTTAGGATCCTCTCTGCTGCAAAGAGAACCTTTTGGCTCCTGTGATGACAGTCCAGGGGTAGACTGGTGGAGTGTGACCTGGACACAGATCCAGATCCTATATCCTATATCCAGCTTCCCTGAATGATTAAACCAAAGCCTCGTAATCAAGTTTCATTGGTCCTCATTGGTCTTAGATTTTGCACTGATCCTGAAGCAATCCCTGTGACTAGAAGGACAGCATATGGTGCCTGGTGTGGCAAGGACCCAGAGTCCTGGGGGTACGAGTCAGCCTCACCTGAAGTTCATGGGGCAGTGGGTAGATTACCAAATAAAAAATAGAGGAGAAATGATGTTTTAAGAAAAACAGATGCCGATAATTTTCAGAACAAGTCCTGGGATACAAACGCATAGGATAATTTTCTCCTTTCATATTCCATACTAGAGCTAGTCCATGGGAATTGACTTGAGAATAAAGTAATGTGAGAATTAGAACATGTATACAAAAAGCGATCACTCAATATTCCAAGCACCACATGAGCGGGTGAATAGTTTTATGAGAACAAAGAGAAGGGCCTGATTAATTCTAATTGACAGCTCTGGGGTGTCATCACAATAAAGAAGGTGTTTGAGTGGGGCCTTGATAAAGGGAGTTCCTGACGAGACAAAGCGGATGGGCTTGGCTGGTTGAGGATCAGCGTGTAACCTGTGAGGCTGAAGTACGGATCGTAGCAGTGTGGGAGCACAGCAACGGATCGACCGAGCTGTAGAGAACTTCCCTGCCTTGCTACAGGGCCTGGACTTTACCTGCTAAGCAGTGGGGCACCATTTAACTTAAGCATGTAAGTGGCCCATTGAATCTGCATATACTAGTAGAGAGCTGTGGGAATAGAGTAGACATTTCCTGAGATAAGAAGGAAGGAGATAAGTATAAGGGGGATAAAGCTAAGTTGTGAAAGTGGAGGGCTGCGAGGGAGTTAAGGCTAAAGGTCTCTTTTTTTCTATGAAATAGAAAGAAAGAGTACTTGCTGAGTGTACGGGGGTGCTGTGCAGCTAAGATAAGCTGGAAATTTCAATTAGCCAGAATGCTGCATTACCAAATGTTCTGATCAAGAAGACTGTTCAATCAACTCTTCTAAAAGGTCACACGTATTACATTAGTGGGTGAACTGAAATCCAGAAGAACCAAATATAACTTAGTCTCTTAGTCTACTTCACCATCAGTGCAATGCCGTAGGTAGAATGATTACATAAGCATCCCTGGTCCCTCGGATCCTCGTGAGCTCCGGCAGAGCAGATGTGAGGAGGTGTTCGAGGATGGCAGGAGACAGTGAGGAGAATGCAGAAGGAAGGAAGCCAACAGAGGTAGTGCAGGAGGTGCAGTTAGAGATGGAGCCGACTGCCCTGAGTGCAGTATTCTAACAGGCATCCAAGAGCAGCGCAGGGCTGAGGGGTTTGCGACAGCAGCAGAATGCCTGCAGCCTCCAGGATTGGCTGGAGTCACCTTTCCCAAATGTAAGGACCTTACTATGCCCTGATACGTTTGTTTTCTGTAGACACAGTCTCACATTACCAAATAAAGCCATACAGAGGCTAGGAAGAATGGACAGTCTTCACATATTAGCTTCTACCACTTGACCTCAAAATGCCATAGTTAAAATTAATTACCGACATTTTATATTTGCTTGGTGCTTTGCAGCTTAAAAAGTCCCTTTCAAATATATTTTCTCATTTGCTCTTACTTAATCCTGGAAGGTACACAGAGCAAATATGATAATTTCCTGCTGCCTGTCCTCCCTGCCTGCCCCTAATTGCAGATAAGAGAGTAAATTATCGAGGGACTTATAGGTAGAAACAAAACTATCCAGCCTAGTGTTTTTCTACTAGCCCATGAGACTGCTGCTTTGAAAAAGGCTTATGAATATTCTCTGAAAGAAAGAGGCCAATGATGGGAGTCTCTGTATAAATTTGACCATAGTCGTTTAAAATTCTCTCTCTTCCTTACATATTATTTCTCATTTTCCCAGAGAGAGAAGGAGGGAGATAAGAGTCATAGGTGTGCGCATCATTATCCTCAGGGTGAGTGTGCATTTGCAAAGCATATGACCTAACTGCATCACCTGCAAAAACAATACAATGGGTTTATTAGGAATCAACCGCTGAATAAATTATTTAGTCCTTAGTAAGTCAATAAGTACCTGATGAATAAAAGCACATAATATTTTCAAATACCTAGCTATACCAAACTCCACCACACTTGCAGTATTGTGCTAAGCCTCATGTATTTCTTAATATATACTGTATAAGTAAATGTTTCATGAATACATTTGGATAAAACAATACAATTCTAGGCATTCAGTAAGAGTATTGATGTACGTGAAACCTTGTTTCTCAAACTTAATTCATTAACCTTTCTTATATATAGTACATGTCTATGATACTATTTATTCTATAAATAAGTAAGTTAAAAACAAAAAAAGACATTAAGTGTAAATGAAAATTTAACAAAAAGGAAAGAAAATGTACAGTAAAAAATGAAATTTAACAATAATATGAGCAGCAACAAAAGCCAAAAAAACCCAAAAATATTCACAGCACAATATCCTGAGATTTTAACAGTGGTAAACTGACTCATTTGTGCATCCTCTCTTTTGCTTGTCACCTGAGAGATGTGTGACTGACCATACAGTATCAGCATGAAAGGGATGCCGGGTTGAGAAGCAAATGGTTCGAGATGGGAGACATTCGAGAAACAAGGTTCCACTATATTGATTTAGAGTTTTGTTAAAATGATCAGCATCTTGAATTTGAGCTTAAAATCAAAAGAATGGTTTTGGACTTCTTTTTTTCATACTATTATTCCAAATTACAGAAATGGTAGGCCTTTGGGAAGTAAGACCCTCCACTTATAATAAAGACCAACATAAGATTGAGCCTTGCATGATGTCAGTTCTGGAAGGAATGTCTAGTATCTATTGCTGGTCTCGCAGCTGCTCCTCCCTAGAAGTAAATTTCATAAAACCAACCATCAGCAAAAGTGAATATGGTTTTGATATTTTATTCCCTTCATTGAATCCTTATGTATCCTCCAAAGTAACAGAATCTGGCAACAGGCCTCAGCAGTGTCATCTTCTAATCGCCGTGATATGGAAGGTTGAGAAGTTTGAACAGATCATGCCATAATTTTGACTTTCTCCCCCACCCTAGGAAATAATGAATACAATACTGGCAGGTGGAAACAACTGTATTTGACCTCCCCTAGTACAAAACATTAAGTGAGAAATAAAGTGGAGAGAGATCTAGAAAATCTCTGGGGAAAGGAACATTGTTAAAAACACCAAAGCACATGTGAATTTCTACTTAAAAGCATTATCTTTTTCAAGTCTTCCCACATCCTACCCCGCCCCCGATTCTGAGTGAAGAGCAATTTATAAGATAAAACAATACATTATCTAGAGATAAATTTACAAACTGACATAAGAGAATTGTCCCAGAGGCTGCATTACCTCTTCAAGTTTATTACAGCATCTTTAGTTCTTATTGCATATGTTGTCGCATGCTTTTTACAGGTCAGGATTGTATCTATAGAACGCTCAAGTCGCCAGAAGTTCAGTCTATTGCTTCTCTCTTGAAAGTCAGCAGCATGCAGTGCAATATTTGGTGTGCTGAGTTCTTTTTTCAAAAAGCAAAAAATGACTTAGGTTTGTTTAACTGAGGAGGGAACGTGATCTTTATTGGCTTATATACGAAGTGAATTTTGGTTTTATGCAGTTTGCATAGTTCATGATTAGCTTCTAATGAAAAACTTTGTGTTGTCAGTGACCTTGAAGAAGATCAGGTGACAGTAGCAAACAAAAAAATCTGAAGAAGAGGCATAACTTTTAAAGTAGAAAGGTCAGCAAGAACTGCCTGAAACAAAAAAACAAAAAGAATTATTACTGTCAGTATTCTCATCAGCAAAGAGAAGTCTATGAAATAAGGGGCAACAGAAACGCCATCACAATGTTATGCTGGCATCGACACACCCTCTAAATTCTCCAGATGTGTCCTAACCTCTGTAATAAAGCTACAATGGTCCTTTTCTTTTCTGTGTAGATTAATGTTAGAACATGTGCAAAATGCTAGCATGGACTTTAGCCGTGAGCCTTCTTCAAATATACAAGGTAGCATGAGTTTATAAGAGGTCTAACATTTCAACTTGCTTCTATAAATAAACGTACATTAGGATTCCTCATTCTGTTGTAGTAGTATAAGAAGTAACTGACTTCAGGAAATAATTTCGAGATGGGACTAATGTTTATTCAGTTGCAAGATGCATAAACATCCTCTTCCCTTTAAACAAAGAATGTAGGCGGCTATTTTAAGGATAAAACGTATAACAAATAGAGTAATATGGCAAGCCACTGTTTAACAATGTTTCAGGTATACTATTGAAAAGAAACCAGCTTTAAGTAATTAACTCACAACTAAAAACAACCAAGAAAGCTCATTTATCATTAGTATACCGTCCAAACACATGCCCTTTAACTATCTCAGCTAGTTTTTCTTTGTTTTATGAACTTCACACATGGATGTAAACACTACTAAGGAAACACAACATAAGACCCAATAGTTTCTATTAAAATTACTAGGTATATTGTTTCCCATAATGATTACAATGGCTTTCTACAATAATCTTGTTTATGACTCTCTCACAAGATTATTTTCAAGTCATTAAGAAATTTTGAATACCTAATACTACTTAGCTCAGAACTTACAGGTTTTACCCACGTTAAAAAAAACTAGGCTATGAGTAAAGTGTATCTCAGGCATCTGAGACTCGAGTGCCCGAGGCTGGCAGGCCCTCAGGAGCTATTTCCATCCCTTCGGAGTGAAACTTATCCTTACTTCAGCTGCAGCCAGTGATGTCACCTCCATCAGGTTGACTGCTCGGAAGGCAAATACGGCAGCTGCCAGGACTGGAAGAGAATGCACACTATTTCAACTGCTGGCCACTCATCGCCCCACCAGTCTACTGCTGTGCCCACAACCCAGCACGAGAGCTCAGAACGGGCGCTTTGCACAAGCACACGCCTGCACTGAGCGAAGGTCCTGTGATGAATCTCCTGAGATTGTCTCTGGAGAACAGTGCCTGGTGGCTGATAAACTGTATCTCACAGTTTTGGGGAAAAGAAATAGTCAAAGGACCTAAAAAGCCAATTGCTTCTTTCATATTTACAACTTAAATTATAACAGCTTTTATTTTTTTTATATGTTTTATTGATTTTCTACAGAGAGGAAGGGAGAGGGATAGAGAGCCAGAAATAATGATGAGAGAGAAACACCGATCAGCTGCCTCCTGCATGCCCCCACTAGGGACGCCCCCAACCAAGGCACATGCCCTTGACCGGAACCCAACCCGGGACCCTCGAGTCCGCAGGCCAGGCCGACGCTCTATCCACTGAGCCAAACCGGTTCTGGCACATCCTCAGCTCTTAACTCTTACATGTATGACTTATTTTGCCATGTATACTTCGCTAGGAACACCCCATCTAAGAATCTTTTTCCCAGAGTAGTCCAAGCTCTAACGTGTCCTGCTATCTCCTCTGCTTCTACAATCTTCAACCAAAGCTCCCATTCTTCCAGTGAGCCCAATCTAATTAAATATCTGGGGACGTGCCCGCAACCAAGGTACACGCCATTGACCGGCACCGAACCCGGGACTCTTGAGTCCGCAGGCCGACGCTCTATCCACTGAGCCAAACCGGTTCTGGCTATAACAGCTTTTAAATGGCATGAAGATCTAATGACTGTCTTGTAAATTAAGGTTTATTTTGATGCAAGTGTTTCTTACTAATGCAATAGAGAGGCTTCTAAAAAGTTACAAGGAGACTGGATTTTTTAATGTATCACATCGTGTTTCATATGTACTGAGGTGGCATCATGATCAAAATGTGGCATTAAAAGTATCTTTACAATGTTTTGTTGTATTCATATTGTTATACTGAGCATTGCACTTTCTTAGGTCACAAATGGACATGCCTATGGGGAGAGCTGCTGGGAGGCTGAGCCTGCAATTGGCTACAGGAAAAAGCTGAAACTGAAAAAACCATTATAGGACATCTTGAAGGTTAATGTTCTACTTTGAATAGAAAACAACCTTTGGGTTTTTGTTTTCATTAAACATAAGCATATGAAAAACGAGCAATGCTAACATGCACCACTTCTTACGTCACCTCCCATAGAACTCCATGTGAGAGAATGAGTCATCATGAACCACGGAAGGGCCCGTGGAAGAGGAAGGCAACCCGATAAGGAGATAGTACTCCCTGGAGATGATTCTTGACTTCTCCCTCGCCCTTGTTTATTCCATCACCTGTGGTGGTAATGCATTCACTGTCCAACAAGTACTGAAGTTTAGGAAATGAAATCTACAAAATTATTGGAAGACTGGTTCCTAAGTATATTGCATAGCTAGAATACACACACACACACACACACACACACACACAGATTTTTACTATGGGAATAATGATAATAGTAATTAATTGTTACACTAACTCTATGAGTAAAATACTACTATTGCCCCATTTTACTAATGTGGAAACTGAAGCACAGTGAGTTTGGGTGACATGTTTAAATCACACAGATATAAAACAGACTGAATACACCTGGGCTCTGGCCGGAGCAGCTAATCACCATGTGATGACATTACTGACATGGGGGTTAGCAGTATCGACTTATTCAGTACTGTAAAGTCACTGAGCTTCTTTGTTTACAAGAATATCAAAGAAAACCATGGATGTGGACCAGCAACGTCTTTATGGTTTCCCAGTACCTGGAACCATGTTTGACCAGGAAGACATTCAGAAGCTAAGGCGTGTGAGCATGCCTTCCCCTTCTGTGCATAATTTAACAGTCAGTGAGAGCTTGGCAGGAGGGTCAGATCTGCTGTAGAGGGAAGAGTTTGCATGGCGGGAAATTGTTTTTCCAAATGTAGAGGAGGGAAGAAAGAGCAGGTCACTAAGTGACCTTAGCACCCAGAATGCTCATGTGCTCATAACCTTTATTTCTCTTGGTGTCGCATCACAGGAGTTCCTCTCTGCCTGCTCTTGTTTGCTCTGCCCAGCCCTTCCACAACACAGCTTTGTTAGCCCGGGAGAAAAGGTCTATACTTTAGGGTGTTTTCAACTGAAATCATGTTTCATATGATATATAGAAATGCTAATATTTACTTTGGTCTTTTAAACTATTCTCATTATTTTAATTTTAAGCAATTCTATCATGAACATTAAGGCACCTTTACTTTAAACTGTTCTACAAAAGGCTCTAATTAATTCACAACTAAAGCCAGTAATACTTACTAAAACATTTCTAAGGACATATTTAATAACTCATTTGAGCAAAAAAGGTGGATCCCAAATATTCATAACAAAAAAAACCCCAAATATTTTAAATAATCAAAACTAATTTGGTCCATCTACCTGAAATTATCTGCCCTGTGGCTCTTGATTGGCATTCCATGGTGGGAGCACCCCTCAGTCTAGTGCCATTCTACACGGTCTATAATTCTTCCCTGTTGATTTTTAAAAACCATGCAGGAAGAGTAGATGGCTGCAACAGTGTGGACTGAATTTCTACCTATTCATCAGTAACTTTTTACTTAAGGTATTGAGTTCATAGCATGTGCCTGCTTAGAGCAAATGCAGTATTCAATATTAATTTATGCCTCTTTTACTTCAGCTTCCTGAAGGGCAATAAGTCACAAAAAGAGAAAATTTAAATTGGAAGAGACCTTGAAGACCTTCTAATTCAGCATTTCTTTCATAGTAGAAATGTCAACCCTTCAGGTAACAATTAAAAAGCCCATTCTAGTTTATATGTGTCCCTTCATTTCTACTTTTGGAGTCCTAATTATTAGAAAGTACTTTCTTATACTGAACCCCTTTCATTAACACACACTAATATCTTTTTGAAATGAGACAAATAGCTATATACAATACTTTCCAAACTTAGGACCCACCCTGAGGAGAGTTATTTGGTGGAAAGACTAAAATCCTGTTGCCTGAGCAAGGGGAACAGAAAACAAGTCCATGTAGCCAGGAAAACAGAAGACTTTGGGGAAAGGAGGGGTTTCTGAGAGTAGAGAAAAACCATGCCGATGACCCTGGTTTACCCGGCGTACATTTCAGCAAGTCGTATCATCCAGAAATGAAATGGGCGACCTGGTAAGACAGGGACTACCCTGCACCAAAGTGTTCAGGGGATGAGGACTGCCGGAGAGAAACGCGTGAAAGAGGTGATACCTGAGGACTTCTGAGACCACTTCTATCTCTAGTTTATATGTGTCCCTTCATTCAGCCAAGGGAGATGACGGCAGACCATTCTTTCCTACTCACATTTAGATGGGCTTTAAAAACCATTGAGATAGGAAACATCAGTAAGTGATATCTCTTAGTACACCAGGGTGATATTTCTCCTTATGACATTTTATTATTATTCTAATTTTCCTTTTCAAAGTGCCACCCAATTACTCTAGACCTCTCAGCAGTCAATAATATGTTCATATGGTCCCTAGAGAACCTTTGACAAGAAAAACATCTTCACTTAAGCATTATTTCCACAGTAGCCCAGAAAGGTGTCTTACTATACTAGCGATATAAGATACGGAAACAAAGGCTTACACAGGTTAAATAGTTTATTCAATATCACACAACTGGAGAAGGTTGGACCCAATACTCCGCCTACTTTTCTGCTTTCCATCCATTGTTACAAAAACCTTGTAATATTTATTTGAATTTTCTGATAATACCAATGATAAAAATAACTGAGTCTACTTTGTACAAGAGAAGCAAAATAATATAATCTGTAAGAATCTGTGCTCTATGTGTTATACAGCTGCCTTGTGTAATATCTGTTGTAAGAACTGCTAAATTATTAAATGAGAGGTGAATCTGACTTCCTGAATAAAAACACCATAAAATATTTTTGGTTTAAGAGAATACCTAAAAGGAAATTCTGCCACCAGGGCAGGAGTCAGAGACCATTAGCAAAAAGGAAAAGGTTTTGAATTCAGTGTAAGTTGAAGTCCAGAAGCGTGGGGACGCTCAGTGTCAGTTAGGATTTCAGGCAGGAGTTGAGACGGAGCACAGAACAACACTAAGACAGTCAGAGGAATCCAGGGTGGAGTGTGTACCTACACTGCTGCACAGGTCTGCCAGGTGCTGAGACGGTAAGCCCTGGTTGGACTGACAGTGGTGGAGGGGGAGAAACGGACTTTCCTGGGAGCCAAAAAGAAAGACTAGGAACAGACTGGTGTTGGGCAGTTACACAGAAGTATCTAGATCACAGAACCTCAGTACTTGCCTTCCATGAATTAACAAGGACAGATAAGTGTAGACTTAAACTCCAATGACAGATGGTGAATGTTAGAAAGGAAAAGGGCTTTACTATAGAAACAGCATGTGTTTTACAAATAAGCACTTCCTCTTACCAGCAAGAATTTCTAGAGAGTTGTATCCTAGGATTCTATCCCACAAAAGCAAGAGTTGATCTGTAGCTAAGTATCCAGAGAAAGCTCGAACCATCCATTTAAATGATATGCGAAGTCTGTAAGCAAAGAAAAATAAATAAATTTTACCAGTGTTTTTTTTCCTTCCTTTCGAAAAGGCACTATCTTACAAAAGGTTAGAAGAGCCCAACCACTTCTGTTGTTAAATGAATCTTAGAAATCGCCTGGGCATTTATAAGACCACGAGCCTTCAAATGATTGGTCTCAAAGTATTGAGAGAAAAAATTGTATCTGCTTGACCCTCCTTTATGCTACAGTTCAGCCTTTCGAAGACTCACGTCTACCTTCTATTTTTCAGGATATGTACTAATTAGCTATCAACGAATTGATCTTGGAGTCTTGACAGTTTCAGGCAAGCCATGATCATTGGAATTTTTTTTTCAAAATACTTGAAAGAGTGCTTGATAGCTGTATAATTTTTCTACTCAATAAATTACACTCCTACATCTCAGTCAAATGGCTACATAGGATGAATAAAAGGAATTGTTAAAGACAAAGAAAAATAGTTTTAAAGTTATAAGGGAATTGAGAAATAGATTTCTCACTTCAAACCCTTCATTTTAAAGAGGAAGGGTTGTCAGATCGACCAGAAAACACAGTTAAATTCCACGCCCTCCCCCCACCCCCCGCAAAAAAAAAACACCCTAAGAGGTATGAGAGCCCACTATTTATAAACAGGTTATGTTACAACAATTTATCTCTGGAATCAGGAAATGAACTCTTTGGCTTGATCCCTTCTGTACTATCCATTACTATATAAACCTCATTTTTCTGCCCCTGAGAGGTGCTAGACAAACTCTTTGATGGAACTGTTATACTATTATGTAGGTAAATATCTGTGCTATTTTCTTAAAGCAAGAGAAAGGGACCCAGATATTGTCTTTGTTGGTGTCATATTAATTCTTGTAAGACTGAAAAAGACCCAAAGTTTCAGAAATTTCTCAATATGAAAGAGAAAACTATTGTTCTAATAGAATAAAATACAAAGTACAAAATAATATTGACAAATTAGGTGTTTTGGTTGGTTTTAAAATACTCTTTAGAGATGTCAAAGAAACTTTTGGCCACTGGATATTTAAAATTTTTAAATTCATTTGATTTTTAAGTCTAAATTATTAACTTCAACTAATCTCATTTTACTGGATCTCTCATAGCATCTTATTAGACCTACCACATTGTGTTCTTCCCTCCCCCCAGCTGCCCCGACCCTGATCGCCCCCCCCCAACCCAGGAATTAGTGCACCAAGCCTCTAGTCTATATAATAAAAGCCTAAGCGACCATTACGGCGGAACTACCAGAATGACCAGTCACTATGATGCACACTGACCATCAGGGGGCAGATGCTCAATGCAGCAGTTGCCCTCTGGTGGTCAGTGTCCTCCCACAGGGGGAACACCGCTCAGCCAGAAGCCAGGCAGTGCTAAGGAGCAGCAAGCTGAGCTGTAAGAGCAAGGGGTCCCGGACTGCAAGAGGGATGTCCGACTGTTAGAGGGTGCAGGTTGGGCTGAAGGACACCCCCCCTCCCTCCCGTGCATGAACTTTGTGCACCGGGCCTCTGGTCAATAAAAAGATGATAGATTTTTATAAATATTTTGAAATTAAACAACACACTCTATATAACCCATAGTCAAAGAGAAAGTCACAAGAGAAATTAAGAAATATTTTGAATTAAATGACAATGAAAGCACAAAAATTTGTTGGACAGAGGTAAAGCAGTCTTTTGAGGGCAATTGACAACATTATTAGAAAAGAAAAAAGCTCTCAAACCACTGATCTAACTTTCATCTTAAACAAGTAGCAAGGCAAGAGCAAAATAAACCTAAAGCAATCATAAGGAAGAAAATAATAAGTATAAGAGCGTGTGCTATGATATTTAAAGCAGAAAAACAATAGAGAAAATCAATAAAATCCAAAACCGGCTCTTTCAAAATATAATAAAATTAATAAACCTCTAGGCCAGCGGTTCTCAACCTGTGGGTTGCGACCCCTTTGGGGGTTGAACAACCCTTTCACAGGGGTCGCCTAAGGCCATCCTGCATATCAGATATTTACATTATGATTCATAACAGTAGCAAAATTACAGTTATGAAGTAGCAAGAAAAATAATTTTATGGTTGGGGCCACACGATGAGGAACTGTATTTAAAGGGCCAGAAGGTTGAGAACCATTGCTCTAGGCAGAATAAAAAAGAGAGAGAAGATATAAATATCAATCTCAGGATTGGGAGAGGTGAAGTCACTCTTAGTCTAGAGATACCAAAAGGCTAATTGGGAATAATTAGGGAATATTATAAGTAACTTTATGTCCATAAATAAGATAACAGATAAAATGAACCAAATACCAAAGCTTAATCAAGAAAAAATAGGTAACTTGAATAGTTCTATATCTATTAAAGACATTAAATATTGAATTAAAAACCTTCCAACACTATCAGTTTTAATTCATGAAAGCCTTTAAAAAATTTATTTCTAGCTTGACAAATGAATTTTTATACTTTTTCCTGCATAAGTATTTTAATGTTTATCCTAAGTCACTAAAATAAATTTACTTTTAATGATTAAAGTGTATAAATAGGCTAGAAAAAATATCAAATATCAGAATTTTAGTTTCTAGCAATCAACTGTCTTCATTCTAGTAAAGTCTAGTTATATTCAATATACAATATTTCTATCACATTCTTGTTTTATAATCTTTATCATTAACAGATTCCTGTTTTTTAATGGCTACCAAGGAAAGAATATCAACTTAGTATTATCAATGTATGATATGAGATGTTGTTTTTATAAATGGCAGTCCTAAGATCTAAGAAGTCTGAAATTCAATGGTGCTTTATAGAAAAAAATAGAGAGACAAAGAAAGAGATCTATATATTATCTATCTAGTTAGCTAGCGAGCTAGCTATCTAATCATTTAATCATGAAACAACTACATGAGGTAAAAATTCTCTTGATTTAAAAAATGAGGAATTTAAACTATCTTGATTTAAAGAAAGAAATTGAGACTTAGATAATTTAAATGACTTTACCAGGATTATACAATTTAGCAGAGTTAGAATTTTAATCTGGGTCTGTCTCTTAAACCCACCCACTCATCCATCCATCTGCTGTGGATTTAAGTGTGGAGAAGATAAACACTAAACTGTCCCATTTCTCATTAACACCTTTTGTGGCCTCAGAGAGTTAATGCTCCTTTCAAATATGCCCTCCTGAATAGGGGGAAATAGTTGCACAGAGAATATAGTTAACAAAACATTGTAAAGTCATTTAGAAATTTCTGTTGCCTTATATACACTGTTATTTAAGAGAGAGAGAGAGAGAGAGAGAGAGAGAGAGAGAGAGAGAGAGAAGAGAACCAATAAAATTTAAGTTCAGAGGTATCCTGCATATTCACTGATAACTCATATTGAGAAATATGAACAAATATTCCAACTTTTGGAAGGAAAAATCACAGTGTACAACCATTGATAGGTAACTGACTTAGTTTCCTTTAACAAGACAGCAAATTTTAAACTTACATAGCTCTCATAAAGTGGTCTCTGATCAATTTAGCCTAAACTGACTTAATTTTAGTATTATCACATTTCTCAGGGAGTATTTGCTCCACAAACTTTTGCTTTAGTTTTGGCCAACACCTTTCATTAGGAATAGAAATTAGTTCATTTTAGTGATTCTTGTACCAGGCACAAAAATCCTAGCAAATAATCCTTCCAAGAATTTTTGGTACAATGCAGACTTACAATTTACTACTTCATAATTTTTTATAGGGAAAAATTGTTAGTTGAATTTCTCTGAAAAATTACTGCATCTTTGCAAGTGATTTACAATGATGAAAAGGAACCTTCTAATGTCAACTAATCTATTCTTCAATTAGGAGAGAAAAATACTCACGGTTGAGCCCCAATTTCTCGTAGATGATAAAAGAGTTGGGGGAGGTAAGTTTGAAGAAGAGTCTCAAATAGCAAACAGAGTGACACAATACCCTGCAAACAATAATAAGTCACAAGAGGAATACATATTTTAGTATTTAAAAATGAACTCTGCTGATAAATTATTCAAATGAAAATGAGAAAACCAGTATCAACATAAATATTTTTGTCAACGTATCTTTTATATTGTTTAAGAGTCAAAAACAGGACATACACTAATGATTTCCAACACTGTATTTAAAGATACATTTTTTCCCTCTTTACGGAAACCTACTCTTACAGATATGCAATGGAGCCTCCTTTTAACACAATAGGCTCCCCACATAACTTGGTATGTAATATTCAGAGTCCAAAGAAAACATCATTTTATAGAAAAGCTGCCACTTTGTAAGCCATACATTATCACTTAGGCCCAGCAAATTAGTTTTTTCTGGAAGCATGCCAGTTTCCAGGTATTTCTCTGGTGTCATGGCCACACCCTTTACTTTCTCCCCGCACCCATAGCTCTTCCCTGCCAGCTGCCTCACCCATCAGGGAAAGAATTTCCTGATTTTTTCCACTTTCTTTGAAATCCATCCACAGGGAAAGACTGACTGCTGATTGCTTGAGATTTGCACCAGAAAGTTATCAAACAAGATTTTTTATTATTTCATATCAAGATTATTTTTTACTGAAATCTACTTTCCTAAAAGGGCATTATTTGTAGAGTACGGGAAGTAACCAATTTAAGCAGATGGTTTTGCAAGTGCATTTTTTACTTGACAACTCTGAATAAAGTCTTTCTTGCAGCTCAGCATTCCTCAGGGTTGATTTTGGTAAGGAACTTTTAATCCTCTTTTTGAATTTCTAAAGAAAAAGGGCTGTAATGGTTCCAAATAGTTCAGTCGAGCTGCAAGCCAGAAAAGGAGCCGGCCATTTCTAAGTCTTTATTTCATGGAATAAAGAAAGGGCAGAGGCAGGGCTGGCCCAATCAATTAGCTGAAAAAGGACACCTCCGGGTCAGTGTGGAGACAGAGGAATACCCAGACGGCTCAGAGTTGAGCTTCGGAGCTCTGCACGGGGAAAACCCATGGGTGTGTACTGAGCAGCCAGGTCAAAACTCTGAAGCATAAAATGGTACAGAATCTGCGTGTAAGAAATCTGATGCTAAGAATGAAGCATTAGAAAAGAGAATTCTTCATATATTTCAGAGGATTCTAGATTAAGCATTCATGTAAGATAAGCACTAAGTCAAAGTGTCTCAGAGAGAAGAAACCAGGGTAACTGGTGGTGCCTCCTTTGTGCATCGGTGACCCCTGGTTTCTGTTATTTGCCAGCTGTCACTAGTGATGCATGAGAGCAAACTGGAGGTGGAGGAAGGGGAATAAGAATACAGAGTTTGCTGGGAGGATAAAGGACAACCATGTAGTTTAGCGGCGGTGATGGTTGCCTCTTTGGGGAAATTTGGTAGCCCCGACACATTCCAATCTAATGCTTCTTCCGGAGAGTTAGTCAAGTTGCTCAAAACAGGCTCAGAGGTGGAAGAAAGTGGAACTGAAAATAAGCACTGCTTTTACTCAGGCTTATAGCAGGGAGAAGATACAACAAAGGACCAGCCAAAATAAGACAGATAAAAATGTTCAATGCCCAATCTGCTTCTCCTTGATTTTCATATTGAGGCCAAAGGAGCTACCTATTGAATAAATACAAGAAAAATATCTAGTATGATAACTGAGAATTAGCCAAACATGAAACTGAAAAGTAAGTGACAAATACATTTTTTGATTTTCATTAACAACAAAGAAGAGGTGATGACGATAATCATAGCAATAAAAACAGTGGCATTTATTGGACACCTGCCATGAGCCAGTGCCACCCGGTGCTCTGTCGGCTTCGCGGCAGCTCTGCAGGCCACAGAAACACAGTTCCATAGGTGAACCTCATTCCACAGGTGAGGAAATCAGTCTTCAAGGAAGGTGGGCATTTTTGCCGAAGAGGATAATACAGACATTTCTATGTTTTTCTTTTAACACAGAAAAGATCATTTAAATGCAATTGATAAAGGACTTTTCCCATTTTAATTATTACCAAAATATTTAAATATCGGTTTCTGCTTCTCTTTTGTTTATTTGGTAGAACCTTGTTGGTGACATCCGAAGTGAAAATTTGTTGCTTTATAGTTTAATTGAGTAGGAGACTTTTTCTTGAATAAAAAACAGATTAGAGTCTGATTTGATCCAGTTTTTTATGAACTTACAGAAGGATGAGAAGAGATGGAATGAAGTCTGAAGAAAAAACGCACATACATCTCACGGAATATCTGATACAATTTGGAAGGTTCATTGTATAGAAAACAAAGTGGTGCAACTGAAAGAATAAAAAAAATCACTGATAATACTGCAGAACTACTAAAATTTAAAAGATAAATTCATAAAAAGAAAGAGTAAGTTCATCTCTTATAGTAATATTCATTCATAGACAAGTTTAAATTAGATGAAAGTTTTAATCAAATTTTAAAAGACATACATATTATAATTTGAAAGAAAGACAGTAACTAAAACTGAAGTGGTAAGGGACTAACTAGAGTCCCTGCGGGGGGGGATGAATTATGATTATTCTATTCTACTGGTTCTAACTAAATAAGTGGCTGCAGCTCAAATATTTGTGGATGCTTAACATATTTTTCTAAAGTAGTATACTTAAACTCTACAGCATCATCTGTTTCCTTAGCAAACATTTTCTCCCTGTGTGTATAAAGATGTGAGCAATCAGGAGTTGATGCATTTTGTGCTCTGAGAAGTGTTAGAAGATGTAAACTTTCTGACATCATTAATTGACCTCCAAATCATTCAAGTGCAAGCTTACAGCTGAAATTATTAAAATAGGACAAAAGGGCTAGCATTTTTTATTATTAGAAGTAAAATTTATGTCCTTAACCTTTGTAGGTTTTCTATTTTACGTTCCTCACATATTTATAAGAGATAAAGCAGAGCGCCCTATAATCCACAATTTCCCCTGCCTACTGGTGTGCACAGCAACATGACATTACAGCATCAGTCACCCCAGCCACCCCATCAAGGAGAGCATAAGGCAAAGGTCCTAGGCCCCTTGGCTCCGTTTCACTGAAGGCTAGTTTTCAACGTTTTGTGTTACATCAGTCACCATGATTATCTGATGTAGGACTGAGGGCCTTTTTACAAAGAAAAGTATTAATTTACTGCTGATTCTTTTTACAAAAGTAAAGCATTAAGGTACTTCTGTTTAGCTTAAAGGTTGGGGGCAGCAATAGTGGGGACAACAATCTTCTGTCACCATATATTTGGCCCCCTTTATCCTTTACTACCCTCCTTCCCTCTGGTAACCACCACACTGTTGTCTGTCTATGAGCCTCAGTTTGTTTTAATACTAGTTTGTCAAGCAATCACCATCTGAGCAATTATGACAACACTGTTTTTTCCATTGGACATATAAACAAATATGAAACTCAATGTTTAAAAATGCTCACAATCACTCGTGTGCTATAAAGTGTAATCTTCATGTTTAAATTTCTAAAGTGTAATAAACAGTGAATATTTTTAAGCCCAACTTACCATACATTGAAAATCCATGAAAAGGGATTACACCTAAAAAAAAAAAAAAAGTATTTCTTTTCAATTAGTATGCCCACTGAATTATTAGGTAAACTTTAGAGGATTAAAACTGAAAATAGAAAATTTTCCTATTTTTTGTTTCTACTTTGTTCATGAATGTCAGAAAGACTTAGTGATGGTAACTAACAACAATAAATGCTTTTTAATATCTTTAAAATAGCAAACTAGAGGTTCGCAATATATATCCAGTTAATTTTCTATTGATAATGTTGAAAAATTAAAGCTTTGAATATATACTACAAAAACAGGGAAAAAATAGAAGGCAGTTCTCAGAACTAAGTTAAAGAACTAATTATATGGTCTCGGAAAGTGAATAGATTATATCCTTCCTGAAACAAATTTATCCTGTAAATTTGAGTACAATCTGTTAAAAGAAAAGGGAGCATTCCAAGGTACCCTTGTATAGATACAGTCCTCTGTAAACTTATCAAAAATTTTTATCGTAGAATGTGGTTTAGAAAAAGTATTGGAAGGAATATAGTACAAATTCAGTGTAATCTTTGGCAAAAATTATGCACAAGTAAATGACACATCCACTTCAGAGAAATACTCAAAGCCTAACTTGGTGTGCTAAACATCTTGTCACATTGTAAGTGAAAAATCAGAATTTGTACAACTTAGGTTCAAAACAGAAGTTCTGCAATATACACACCATTGAATATCTATCACTGTATCAAGTCAGGCTGCAAACACAGAACAGGAGGAAGCTGAGAAGTTTACTGTTTTGAAAAATAGTATAGAAATGCTTTAATCATCGACATGCTCAGAGGCAGGCCTTCTGAGGTCATCTAAAGTGAGTTATAATACATGCCTGTTCAGTCTCCCTTTAAAACACAACCAGCAGCAGGGCATGCATGAGTTCCCGATGCAACCGGTTATAAATGTTGAACAGGTTTAACTCGGGGGAGTTACTCCTCATGCTGGGTTGAGCTCTGGCTCTGTGGAAGCCTCACTTATTATTCACAGGTCTGACCACAGAGGTCACACAGAACAAGTCTAACTTGTCCTCTTTGAAAACGTTCAGAAATATTGAGGACTTTGTTCTACTCCCCACCCCCAAAACCCCCATTACCACCAGGGTTTTGGTTTTTGTTCTAAGACTTTATGAGTTTCTTTTTAAATTTTATTTTTCAATCACAGAAGGCTTTATGGGTCTCGTTAGTGGTTCCCGACACAGTGGTCCTAAAGAGCTTCCTTACTCTATTTCCCGCGTAGCTCACCACAGTCCTTAAAGTGAGGTGACTGAAACCGCCAAGCATTTTCCCTCCCTGCGCACCACACAGCTAAGACACTGCCCTTGTGAAGTTGTTTCTGACCTAGGTAAAGGATTGTAAAGGTCACATCTGTTCTTCAGTGAGCCATGCCAGTTTGGGACAAACTGTATTCCCTACTCTTCTGGACCCACAGTACTGAGGTATTCTAAGTATACCATCTACGTCCTCATCTAAAAGTCTGAACAAGGCAGAGTGACATTGGACTTGTCACTAGAGACGCCTTCCACGCTGATAGTCATTCATTAATTAGCACCTTATCGTGGTAAGTTAAGAGCACAGACTGAGTGTCAGACAGATTCGATTGGGTTCATCTAGCTCTATCATTTAACAACTTTGTGCCTTTGGGTGAGATTCTTAACTTCTCTAAGTTTCAGTTTCCTCATCTGTCAATCAGAGATAATGCTAGAGCCTCATGATATGATGAATGAGATATGGCTGTAACTTAGCCATTAATAAATAATCATCATAGGCCCTTCATAAAAGTTAATATTGATATGGTCATTCACAAATAAGCTCATATCCCTTTGTCGTTTCTAGAAGTAATTCTATCAAAGAAGAATATGAGGAACATCCAATATTATCGGGAGCAAGTGTGCCACTAACCACCTTTGGATTTTTATAGCATCACAAGCTGTGGTTCTCAGGGTGTCCTTCCCCCATTTCCTCTCATCTTCCAGAACACACCACATTTGTGTTGTCCATCTGTGGCTGAATCCTGGGCTGCTTATCAATGTTCTGTTCCCATCCGTTCTTCTAACCTCTCCTGCTCTTCACCCCCAATGCCAGGCCTCGCTTTGCTCCTCAGAGGAGGGGGATGCGAGGGGGGATACCGTGAGCCCCCTGCTGCCTGTTTGTTACCCCAGTGCCCCTCACATGTTTCAGGTTTTCTCACTTCCCTGAGGAGCTGACAGCTTCACCTGTACCCCAGGCCTGGTTCCCTGACTTCCCCGCGGCGGGCAAGCTAGTCAGGTCCCTGGCTTGTTTCTGTGCAGCCCATGAGCTAAAAATGGCTTTTACATTTTAAGGGATTATTTTTTAAAAGCAACAAAGAAGAATGTGTGATGGAGACTGTTTGTGGCCAGAAAATGTGAGATATTTCCCACCTGGTCCTTTTCAGAAAGAATTGGCCAACCTTGGCTTTGGAATCCTGCCCATCCATTCTCCCCTCCTCCCCGCATGTGCAACACTCAGCAAATATGTTTGAGCCTCTACATGTGCCGGACACAGTCTTGACAGTTAGAGCTTCCTTTTTACTGGGGATAGAAATATCATAACAAAATAGTGAGTAGATGCTGGACAGTGATAAGTGCTATGAAGGGAAACCAAGGAGGGAAGGGGGAGGCCTCACTGACAAAAGAGCCACAGAGGCCATGGAAGTGAGAGCCCCAGGGTGGGGGTGGCCTGGAAGCCAGGGCTTGCGGTGGTCACTGACAGACTGGGATCAGTGCAGATTAGCAGGGTTCTAGGCGGAGAGCGGGGCATCTGCTCTCTCTCCCACTAATGGAGGGAGGCAGGATGGGTGGGTCCTAGCAAAGTACTCACAGCTCCAGTCTCTCCTATTCCACTGCAGCCTTTCAGCTAAGGATGTCATATGTTATTAGAAATATCCTCAACACTGTCATCATTAAACATCCATTTTTCCCCCTGGGCCCCACTTTCCCATCAAACAAATCTCTAGTCTCTCTCCTTCCCAGGAAGCCGGATTTAATTTTTTGAAAATTATCTAAGTTAACTTCCTTTATGTTCTCATTATATGTCCTCAACTCTTTGTAAACTGGTTTCTAGCCCTATAACCCCAACTTATAAAACTGCTAAACCCAGGGCTCTCCTCTCTGTGTGTCTTGGCCCAGAGCAACTAAAAGTTCCCTCTCCAATTGGAGCCTTCCAGGCATTGATGCCCCTGGCAGATCAGGCTCCCTGCCACCCAGAAACTCCCGCTGCTGTGCGTGTACACGTGTGTGCATGTGTGCATGCTTGTGGCTGGTTCTCTCTTCAGCCCACTCCTTGCCTGTAGCTCCTTTCCTAGACATTCTGTCGCATTTGTTTTCTCTCTCCTTTCGCCAGTATGTCTTTATTGACCTGCAAGTCAAACTGGGAAAGCCCAGTATCACGTGCCTCATTCTGGATTCTCTGTTTCTGTAAAGGACTCCTTACCCCCTGGTCTTCAGGGAAGAAAGCTGTGATCCATCTTTGCCTTCTAGTTCTCCCTCAGCCCGAAATGTGACTGTGTTCTTCTCTGTCCCTCTGGGAAAGGACACTTCACTGTTCAGGCTTTGGCCAGAATCTAACATCAGCAACCTCCTCTCTCTTCCCTAACCCTCAAGTACAACTCTAATCCTACTGACTTGATTGCCACCCCTCCTTCAGCCTCGGGCGGGTGTAGGACAAGGGCTGTAGGCAATGCTCTCCTCCACCTCCAGCCCCGTGCTGGACCCGCCCCTTCAAGGTTTTAAAATCAACACTCCTCCACAGGTCTCCCTGACAGTCCCTGCTCCTTACCCCCAGTCAATTCACTAATCGTACCCTTGTATCAGCTCACTCGCCCTGACTGATTGAGGTGCCCGTTCTCCTCTATGCACACAGACAGTCGGCATGATTTTGGCTACCCCACTTTCCACCATGTACGCTTGTATCAGTTCATCAACCTGTTTCCTCCTCGGGTACTACTCTTAGACCAAGGCAGGAGCAGGGGAGGGGGCATGGAGTAAAGGTGGGCCTGCTCTGGCCCACCTCTAACTGTACCCCTCAGCCAGAGTCCATGTCCCTCCTTTCAGAACACAACCCAGGTGGCCAAGCCTGAAATTCCCAGCCAGCTTCCAGGCTCTGCCTGGCCTCTTCGGTGGCACCGCCCTCCGGGTGGAGAGGTGGCCAAAGGGGGCTATTTGTGGAAGGTGTGAACAGAGCGTGCACTTGCAGGCTGGGAGGTCCATGTGCACAAGCATGAAGTCTTTCCAGGTGTGGGATGGAGCCATGCCTGGGAAGTGGTGGGGATACCACAGCTAGGGACTGCTGAGGAGCCTGGGAATCTGAATTTGAACCTGACTTCCAGATTGCTATGAAGGAATACAGAGATGGGCAAAGTAGGTTTACAGTTATAATACAAATAAATAATACAATAATTAATAAATAATAAGGTAAGAATAAACTCTTTTGTGTACTCACAACTCTACACCTACTTTTGCCAAGCCCTTTATCTGTTAAGACAAGAAAACAGAGTAGGCTTTATCAGTTTATTAGTCTGATGTATAATGTTTAAATATCTAGACTTATGGTAGGTGGGCCTCTATTTGCACTCCTGCCCTGAGCCCTACAAAGGTTAGGAATAGACCCGTCTTCACCTTTAATCCTTCAACCTCATTGGATAATACCAGTGAGGTTATGAGGATTAAATAAGGTCATGTATGTAATGTGCTCAGCATCACACTTTGATGATGCAAAGTCTATACTTAACTAATGTTTCCTTCTCTTATCATAGTGTATTGTAATCACTTCTTTTTGTTTTTCTCTCTCCCAAGAGAATAAACTGTCAAAGCAGATTGCTATTACTGTATACAAAACTCCTATAATCTTACTGCAAAAATGTTTTCCTTTCACTAAGTTATTGTAGAAACATTTGCAAAAGCAGATCAAGGTAGTCAGAGATCTCTTTCTTACTATTATGATTTTCATCTTCTACAAATATTTATTAAGAGTCTGCTAAGTGTAAGAACACCTTAGTCAGGACAAGGCACTTTTAATTAGAAACTTACAGGGAATGAAGTAGTGAATTGCCAAGCAGCAGAAAGGGATGCATGTATTAAGACAACTCACAGCTAATCACACTTTCATTACAGATTCCCCAAGTTCCGAAATCGACAATTGTTCTTAAGCACATAAGGTATAAGCTAATGAGGCAATGGCCACAATTCACCATGCAACACAGTATCTTCTACGAGTAAGATGCTCAATTTGTGTTGTTAATGATAGAAAACTGAGCAATTATAAATATAATCAAGGCTTATAAATAAAATATTAAAGTATAAGAATAATTTATGAATGAGTAATCACCATATAGAACAGGAAACTCTCAGTAGCTAAGTGTTGCTTCGAAATGGCCAATGAAGTCACATAGAGATGGAATTTGAATTCTGTGTGACTCTGGGCAAACTACCAACACTCCGCGTCTCCATTTTTATTCCTGAAAATCACTGGCCAATAAGACCAACTTCATTGGGTTGTACTAAACACCAATGAGTTAATATATTTAAAGTACACAAGTATAGTGTTTAATACACAGCAGATGCGTCAATAACTGTAGCTATTTTATGCTCTCAGATTGAGAGTACCACATTTCAGCATCAGCTTAAATGTAAGAAAATCTTGTTCTGTGTTAGATAAGGATTCGTTTCAGCTTAATCAAGATTAACCAGGGCTTAAGACTCCAAGAAAAGGTACACAGTCCACTCAGTTGAAGAAGGACAAAGTCAAGATTCTGGCAAACAGAAGTAGGAGGCACAAGAAGCACTGAAGAATCCATTAACACTCTAGGGCACATACCACCTAGAACATGTCTTTGATCTTAGAGGCTGTCATGTTCTTGGCCAGTGTTTTAAAATACTTTCCTTTGGCTCTCATCGCTTCAGTGTTTCAAGGGTTGAGTTTCACCCACCTGGCCATCGTCCAGGAGTATTACTTCTAGCAGACATTGGGATGTGAGACACCATCTCTTATCTAGCCTAAGAGTCTGCTATGAATGATTATTTTAAGATCCTAGCCTTCCCTTATCAATCTGAAGAAAGTCTTAAATATTAATTGCCTACTCCATTCAATAGGAATAATGTCACAAAGTACAGATTTAATGGGCTTTTGACAAAACTCAGAAAGGTAAACATTGTCAACAAAAATAAATCTTAAACTAGATGAGATATAAATAGTAAATATGACTCAGAGATACCCCAAATATTAACATGCTTTGCACTTATTAAATATTTTCCCTTCATTTCCTCCCTGTCTCAATACTTAAACATTTAGAGTTGTACCATAACTCTCACAGCTGATTCATTTTACCATCACTCCAGTTAAAAGCAAATTTTAACTCTCTTTCATTTGGGATTACGTAGTACAGTTTATTTAATTCGTTTGTTGAAATAATCATTTCCTCTGTTTATCCTCATTCCACATGAACCTACTGGTCAGGAAGAATAGGGATTAGGACAATAGATAAATTGTGTTCTAAGTATTTCCATGATCTTCCTGAATTCGAAATTCAGAATATGACTTTGTTACCTTTTAAAAAAATATATTTTATTGATTTTTTACAGAGAGGAAGGGAGAGATATAGAGTCAGAAACATCGATGAGAGAGAAACATCGATCAGCTGCCTCCTGCACATCTCCCACCGGGGATGTGCCCGCAACCCAGGTATATGTCCCTGACTGGAATCAAACCCGGGACCTCTCAGTCTGCAGGCCAACGCTCTATCCACTGAGCCAAATCGGTTTCGGCAACTTTGTTACTTTTAGTACTTAGAATTTCCCTAAACATCAGAACATATCTGTATTTAAATATCGATCTAAAAGTCATACTTGATATAACCTTTTACTTAGGTTTACAACTTATGTCTCAAGTTACACATCAAATGAATGTTAGATTATGAGATGTTTTGAATTTATTTAATTAATATAGATGATAAAGTGCATTGCTATTTATCAACTGGACACTTGCAAGCAGATTTAAAATGACCTATTTTCATGATTTCTTCCAAAAACCTTCCCTAATCTTTACTGCAAGGAGCTGTCCTGTGCACTGTAGGACATTTAGCAGCATCATGAGATACGGGTGGTACCTTCTTCCCCCTGGTTGTGATAATGAGAAGCATCTTCAGACATTACTAAATGTTCTCAGAGGGTTGGAAAGTGGGGGTAGAATTGCCCTTGGTTGAGAACCACTGCTCCAGAGTCTTAAACTCCTCTACTTGGAGAAAACCAAGATGGCAGCATAGGTAAACACCAGATATTGCTGCCTCCCACAACAACTTCAAAAATACAACTAAAAGACAAAACAGACATCATCCAGAACCACAGGAAGGCTGGCTGAGTGGAAATTCTACAACTAGAAGGAAAGAAAAAA
>NW_006296221.1:622245-630866 GCF_000327345.1 Myotis davidii
GGAGGGTGGGGAGGGAACCGGGGGGAGGGGAGCTATAGGGGAAAAAAGCGGAACAACTGTAATAATCTGAACAATAAAGATTTAATAAAAACAACAACAACTCCTCTACTTAATGTCCCCTGACAATGAATGACCTTCTCTGTCTTAAAGGAATCAAATGGCACAGCAGATTGGGAAGTCTGCTTCGGTCTCAGCCAGCACTGTGTCAGTGCAAGTCTTGCCTTCTTGCTTCTGTTCCTGCTCCTCCATATTCTTCTACCTTCATTCCCTCATTCATGTGCGAATGCTGACTGACCAGGGACCCCCTGCCATGCATGACTCCAAGTGCTGGATACCTGCTGGGCACCAGAACTCTTCCGGTCCTTGTCCTCTTGGAGCTTACATTAGAGTGACAGGGGGCTCCTTTCCTGACCACCTTCCCTAAAATACCCATACCCCCCCACTCCCTACCTATAATCAATTTCTTTGCCCTTTTCTTGCTCACGGGTCCCTGAAATTATTTTCGTGAGCTATTTATTTACTTGTTTACTATGTCTCCCTCATTAGAATGTAAGCTCCTTCGCAGCAGGCACTTTTACTGCGGGTCACTCACCTCGAAGAGGGAGCCAGAGCAGTACCTATTTATTAAATGAATAAATACAGACAAGTTATGCATGTTGAACAAAGAATAAAAACAAGAAAACATAAAATTCCTGTGTGGAATCTCCCTCAGTTCAAAAATGTTGCTCACCAGCTGTTTAATGAACCTGCAGTTCCATGGAAACCTGCCCATTGACAAGGCCTCTCATGAAGTAAAGAGGTGACATTTGACACTATGATGGCCTGTCATGTCAGTGGGAAAGGGGGTCATGGGTGGGTGGGCGAGTGAGCAAATATCCGCCCCCTTTGAGCACCTGCCTGGCCAGGAATGGAGTGTCAGTGAGCTGCAGGCACACCCTCTGTGTGGGCCACTGAGGCCAGGTGAGCAAGGCTGCCGGGGTTCTTGTTCCGGCATTAAGAAGTGTTCAGCAGTCTGGAGAAGGGCTATGTGTAACTTAATGAAGAGTCCAGAGATGAAACATAATTTTGAAAGGCATTTGGGGGTCAGAGGAGCCTAGCTAAAGAAACTAAGATTTCCTTGTCTCAGGACCCCATGTTTTTTATTAACACAAATTGTCCTGAGGCGAGGCAGGACATCAAAGGGTCAGGTTTCACATACAGAAACATTGTCAGAATTGGGAAAATGCCTACGGCTGTTCAGGTATTTGGCCAGTAGGAGGCGATAATATGTAGATTAAGATGCCCTGAGCTGTCTGGCAGCCAAGCAATCATCCCTTTTCAGGTTTGGGGAAATGCCTTCAGCCATTCCAGATGATTCCGTCCTTGCTGACATGCTGGAATTGGCTTCCGGCACAAGGCCAGTTTTGGAGGTGGTGGTAGGAGAAGTGTCCTTGAGATTTCAAAGTACTCCTGTCTTTGGCAGAGGTTGAGAATAATATAACAACGTTGCGGATTATCATCTTGAGTAAAAACTAAAGGGATAACAGGCCAACTGGTCTTTGCCTCCTCCTGTTCGGCCACTGTGTACTCACTGCTCAGAGAAGTGTACTCCCTGAGTCTGGGAAGGTCTAAAACAAGCGAAGAGAAGAAAGATCCTGAAGAAGAGCTGTGGGGCTACCCCACTGAGCATTAAACCATTTTTATTCTGGATGAAAGTCTTCCTAGAACCTAGTATATACATATTTTACTTTTTCAATATGTTAACTACTTTCTTTTCTTCTAAAAGATGCTGTAACAAACTCAGTAATGCTTTCTGAGGCATTAAGGATGTTGTCAGAGAGCTTGTGTTCAGAGCCTGGCACTAGCCCTCACCAGCTGGCGAGTTAACACTCTGTGTCTCGGCTTCTTTATAAATAGGGATAATAGGTAATATTAGCACCTGCCTCAGATGGTTCTTGTAAGGATTAAATGAATTAATACATGTAATGGATGCAGCACTCTGCATTGTGTGTAGTACTGCTTGGAAAATGTTAGCTACTGCTGCAACTACTATTACTGCTATTATAGCAATTTTTTTTTTCTGGGTACCTTGTGCTCATTATACATGTCTTAACTTACTATAACATGCTACAACCCAGAGATACCTTTTTAAAGACACAGTTACTGTCTCTCACATGAAACAGTCCTGGACTGACTCACTGCAATGTTCTAACATGCTGTTTTATAGTTTCCTATTTTCCTTTGTAAGGTCTCTGACTTTTCACTTCTACTATTGTCAGTCATTTTTTCTATCTCTGTCAGCCTCTTTCCATGCTTCCATTTTTACAAGGGGGCATAAAACCAGTAAACCAGGTTTGTTAGACCTGTGTGTTAGTAAGAGCTGTATGTTCTAAACTAGGTTGGCAAAGCTCTCCGAGGAACAGAAGTAACCTCACTCCACAGACATCTCTTTTGGCTCTTCAGAGGTGTTTTATTTCCTGATTAGACAAATATAAAAAGTCATATAAAATTAAGTCTCTGGTGAGACAGATATAACTATGGTTATATAGACATGTTAAAATTAAAAAGCCTCTAATTAGTTCAAATAAATGATCATTAAACTCTTTCTAGAGCTAGATACTGGGGGAACAAAAATGAATGATATAGTCCTGAACCCCATGAAATTTGCAATCTAGAGGGGAGATAGAGCATAAACAAACACTGTCAAGCTAATACAGCAAGAGACACCCAGGCTTTGTACACTGGGTGCTGTGGGCGCCCAGAGAAGGGCCCTGGGTGACCCTGGGGTGCAGGGCAGCTTCCTGAGGAGGAGGTGCTGAGCTGAGACATGGCAGCCAGGTGAACAGAGGCTGAAGGGGCTGTTCCAAGCCTGGGAACTGAGGTGGGAACCAGGTAGGAAGCAGCGTGGTGCTTCTGTGAGAGAAGGTGTGTGTGTGTGTGTGTGTGTGTGTGTGTGTGTGATTAATAGTTTGATATTGATATGATAAGAAAATGCCCTCATGTGCCATGCCAAGAGGCTTGGATATTACTTATGAAGAGATGAGGAGCCATTAAGACATCTCTAAGAAAAAAATAGCCATTTTCCTTTCAGATGTGTAAAAGGAGAGCATTGTGAAAGCTAGAGCAAGGCAAGGAAAGACTGGGAGAAGAGAGGCCAATGGGGTGTCTGGAGCAGTTAATGAGCAACCGAGACAGTAAGGCCCTGAGGAGGACAAACAGCAGTGTAGTGAGGAAGCGAGGGGTTCCGCGTGTATTTTGAAGATAAAAGTGGACGTTTTTGGTGAATTACCAGATGAGGGGTCCAAGACTGAGAGGATGACTGCCGGGCTTTCGGCCTGAATTAGTGGTTGGATGAGAGGACAATTAACTGAGAGAGAAACAGCAGTTCTTTGTTTTGTTTTAAAATTTAATTTTTTTTTCTCTTTTGAATAGTGGGCATAGGAAGATAAAATAATGGGTTCAGGTTCAGACATGTTAAGTTTGAGTTAATTATTATAGAGGTCAGAACTGAAGATATAAATGTTAGAGTAATTAACAAATAGAGCCGAGAGAGCAGATCAGAAGGCCCTGAAACCCTGTGAAAGGAGGGCAGCAGAACCAGGTGGGGTGGGCCCAGAGGACACCAGTGCTGAAGGGGGTGCAGGACGATGGCCGTGAGCGGACCGGGGACACACAAGGAGAGGTGCAGAGAACAGTGAGTTGTATATGGAGTGGGCAATAAAGAAGCTAAACACACTGGTAACAGCTGCATTTTCTGAGGACTCACTACATATGCATCAGGCACTGTGCTGTGTTATACCTTGTACCATCTATTACACCCTAGATGACGAATCTGAAGTTCATCGAAGTCATGTCACTTACCCAAGGTCACAGGGTGAGCTGGCAGAATTGGGATCTGAACCCAGGTCAGATGGATTACAAAGCCCATGTTCTTAACTTGGAGCAAAAGACCTTCTTCAACATGCAGCTTAATATTATCATAATGAGGGCTGCTGTATATTGCTTTTCAAGAAGCGTAACTTAAAAACTATTTAATCATCTCAAATAAATATTTAATATGTAATGAGGTCATTATACAGTTGATCATTTTGTATAATGAAAATATATTATTTCAGTGATATATTTCTTCATAATCTTTTTATTTCGTAAACAATATACTTATCAAATTGTGAGGACATGCCCTAACCGGTTTGGCTTGGTGGATAGAGTGTTGGCCTGCAGACTGAAGGGTCTTGGGTTCAGTTCCAGTCAAGAGCATATACCTTGGTTGCGGGCACATCCCCAGTGGGAGGTGTGCGGGAGGCAGCTGATCGATGTTTCTCTCTCATCGATGTTTCTAACTCTCCATCCCTCTCCCTTCCTCTCTGTAAAAAATCAATAAAATATATTTTTTAAAAAATTGTGAGGACAATAAAGTGCAATACAAAGCAACTTCTCATTAGAGCCCTGCTCCTGTAAAGCAAAGGGGAGCTCCTGGGTGGACTAGTCATGTTCTTCAGAGAAAAACTAAGTGTTCTGGGCTTAGACACCTGTCTGCTGAGTTTCCCCAGAAATATTACCTCTGGTCTCAAGGAAGACCAGAAAGGGTATCACAGTGTGCGCAAACCTGCTACAAACATGGAAAAGTTCATTAAAAGCGGTATCCTGTAGAAAGTATGCTTTAGATGATAATTATCTATTTAAACATAGAGAATAAGAAAGTCATTCCTATTATAAAAGTTGTAATCTTCCTATTTCCCACTAGAGGAAGCAACAGCATTACTCTTACCATTTGGTGGGTAAAAGACAGCATATTCTTCTATTCCTAGTTTTCCTAGAAGAGAAAGCCATAGAGGGTTTCAGTCTGATTAAACAAACAAAACAAAAAATTAACTCACTTTGTGAATGTACTAATAATTAGTGGAATTTTAAAAAACTACAATAGTAACACTGACAATAGGGTGGTGAAGGCCTGGGGTGGGCTAGAAGGGGCCAATGGGGGGAAAAGAGGGACATATGTAATACTTTCAACTATAAAGATTAAAAAAATAAAACTACAATAGTAAAATCTCATTTCATTTTATGGTATGAAATTAATTTGAAAATATGCCAGTCAACCTGTTGATATTAGCAAATTCTTTCATCAATTGAAATCAACAGTATAAACTTAAGTACAAGGCAAGTGATACAAAATAATTAAAAGAACAAATGCTTTCAAGCTTCTTGACCTTAGAATTGTTTTTGCTAACTAGAAACAACTCTAATCTATTCATTAAAGCAAGACTTAAGCTTTGCAACGCCTCATTAGTTTACATTTTTATACAATGTGTTGAAAAGTTAAAAATTAAATGTCTTTAACTATACGGTGGTAATACTTTCTGAATCCCAAAACAGTTCATATGTTCCAAGGCTAAATATTTGAAATCAAAATTGTCTCAAAATATTAAAGTATACTCATCATATTCAAATGTTTAAAAGAGTCTTTAAAAATAGCTTTTTCTCAAAACTTTTGAGGTTCTGAGTTTTCCCCCACCTTCTGAATATCTTTAGGAAGTCTTTATGTTTATATTGATAGTTTTTCTAACACTTTGAGTCTATGGAAAAGTCACATGCAATCTTGCTCTAAACTTTAAGGTAATATTTTTAATTAATTCTAAAAAAAAATTTTATTCTTGTAGTGGGTGGTGGCAAAGCGAAAATGAAGATTAAGAACCATGACTAGTTTAAGTTAAGGTGGAGACAACAGGACTGGTCGTGTGTATAAGGAGAGAATGGAATAAGGAAAAATAGATGATTGATAGATAAGAAAGAAAGAAAAGACCACCTGGTGGATGCTCAATACTGGGTTAGATGTCAAGAGGCAAACAAAATAAATATAAGGCCAGTCCCTCAATCATGTGGTCTATAATCCAGACTGGAACATGAAACACTGAGGATATGTTTGCGAAATTTTCTGGCACAGGCTTTAAGTGTTTTAGAGGCTGAGAGGAGAGAGAAATTGATGATGGATTGATGGCTCAGTGGGATATACGCTAGTTCTTCAAGGACATATGATTTTGGGGAAGGAACAGTGGAAATCCTTCCAGATGAGGGGAGCATCTGGAATATGGGGTAATGTGGGGTAATCAGGAAAGCAAAATTAGCTAGGTTAAGACAGGAGCAACTGATGGACGGCCTTAAAACTTGGCTGAGTTAAGAGGTGATTCCATTAGACAAGTAAGTTGTACAATCAGGTTTCTAGCAAATAATGTTATAGAAACAAGCAAACAAAAGGCTTCTATAAGTTCAAGGTAGGAGCAATGGAACAGAGAGAGCCCCCAACTTGGGTGGGGTAGCCTGATCCAAGCATGTGATGGGGCTTATCCTAGGGCAGGGGTTGGAGGAATCAGGCAGACACTCAGACTTAGTAGATACAGGAGAAACCATTTCTTTATGGGGACAGCAGAGGGACCACACAATAGCTTTTAAGTGCTGGGTGTTTACCACTTAACAAAAGGAGAAGTTGGGAAAGGGTTCCAGGTGAAATTAGTTCAGTTGTCAGGTGATGCAGGATTTTGAAATAGTGATACTATCTTGTAGGCAGCTAGGGATAAAGAGGAGAAAAAAAGCACTAAGAATTACTAGCATACAACTTATACCAAAATTTTAAGTGTTGTAGAACATTTCTAGAGAAGAAATATAGAAAATTAAAAAATTAGAAAAGCAAATTCATGTGGCAAACTTATAAAAGGGAAAATAGAAGTCAACAGGTAAGACAAAAACAGCAATAGAGAGAGCAAATAGTCTTGCTATGATAATGTAAGTGTTAAAAAATATGTCCTTGCCCTGGGCAGTGTGGCTCAGTTGGTTGGAGTGTCATCCCATACACTGAAAGGTGGCAGGTTTGATTCTGGTCAGGGTACATACCCAGGATGCAGGTTTGATCCCTGATTGGGGTGTATGTGGGAGGCAATGGATCAATGTCTATCAAAAAATAAAATAAAATAAAGCCATTAAAAATCCTTTATGTTACTAAGATTTTACCTCTTATGTATGATCTTGGCGGTGAAGCACTGTTGTATGCAAAGTGACCCAACACAGACGTATCCCGGGAAAAACAAAGTAAAACCTGGGTATAACAATAGATAAAACAAACAATTAAGCACTGTTTAATTCCTTGCTATTTCCTGGTTGGGAGGCACTGAGGTAGTCTTTCAAGTTCAGTACCATGCTTAGCAATGGGAGGAGTGCCCTCTATTGGTATATCCACAGTAAGTGCAACCAAAAATGCAAGTTGCTGACTACCAGTTGATTCTTTTATTGTGTTCTGTAGCTGCAAATAGAAAAACCTGGGGAAAATTTAACATGAGAATTGTATGAGGACCTAAGGAACTGCAGTGACATAGAGCAGCTTGGAAAGTGCAGGAAACTGGGAATGCTGGGATGCAGCAGCAGGCGGCTGGGCATGTCAGGGTGGGAGGGAAGGCAACTCAAGATATTTAGAAGGGATGGCAGGTGCAGTGGAACAAGAGGCAGCCCAATGCATGTTAGAAGCTGACCATCCTACCAGCAGGTAGAGGGTGGGAGTATACCTGAATCAAGAATGTCTATTGGGAGGGACCGGGTTGCTGACATCGGTTGGGGCAGGGGGCCAATCTTCAGGAAGGCAATTAGTGACAGGAAATCTGGGTCTTGGTATTAGACCTGGGGTTCAAGATGTTACTAAGAAAATAAGTTGGAAATGACTGGAAAAGGCAAGGCCAATTCACAGAACAGGGACACAGAGTCAGGGCTGGACCAGAGCAGGAGTGAGTAAACAGGGGAACTATGGGTTCAATATACAAGAAAAGGGTCAGCTTTAGAAAAATGATAAATATGAAGATTGAGCAGCAGTCAGGCCTAAGGGTGAAATGTGTACCAACCATTGCCACTGATTAATTTTATTATATTTTAAAATACAAAGAAATATAGATAATCAAAATAGGAAAAGCACTGATAATCCAAGCATTGTTAATATTTTTATGTATATTCTTTCAGACTCTTTTTATGCACACATATAAAATTTTCAAAAATAGGATTATAATACTGTTCTAGAACCTATTTTCTATCCACCCTATAAAATAAATATTTCCTACCCATATTTTAATGTGCATAATATTCCACTATATGGATGAACAAGTTTACTTAACCTATCTTTTTTATTGATCATTTAATTATCTCCAGTTTCCCCACATTATAAACAATGTCACAGTGAACTTCTTTATATCTAAACTAGAGGCCCGGTACACAAAAATTTGTGCACTCGGGCGGTCCCTCAGCCCGGCCTCTGCCCTCTCACAGTCTGGGACCCCTCAGGGGATGTCCACCTGCTGGCTTAGGTCCACTTCCCAGGGGATCAGGCCTAAGCTAGCAGTCAGACATCCCTCTGGCAGCCCGGGAGCCCTGGGGGATGTCCACTTGCCAGTGGGGAGCAGGCCTAAGCTGCAGTCGGACATCCTTAGCGCTGCTGAGGAGGCAGGAGAGGCTCCCACCACCACCGCTGTACTGCCAGCCATCAGCAAGGCTTGTGGCTGTGGGAGCACACTGACAACCAGAGGGCAGCTCCTGCATTGAGCGTCTGCCCCCTGGTGGTCAGTGTGTGTCATAGTGACTAGAAATTCCCAGTTGTTCTGCTGTTAGGGTCA
>NW_006296221.1:632044-632680 GCF_000327345.1 Myotis davidii
CGGGGAACGTTCAAGTCCTCCATCACTGAAGGAAGCAAGCCTCATGTTAGTTTCAAGCTGCCTGGCTGCCGGCCGCCATCTTGGCTGGCAGTTAATTTGCATATCTTGCTGATTAGCCAATGGGAAGGGTAGCAGATGTATGCTAACTACCATGTTTCTCTTTTATTAGATAGGATTATATATTCTAAATAATTATGGCTCATATTTAAAACAGTAAGTAATTTTAATATTTTATTTGGTAAACGGGCATTTAACTGAATTATCTTATTAGTTCTAATGGTTTTCAGTTAATTTCCTTGAATTTTTATAGATCTATACTTGATAATTTCTGATATCTATAACTCTGATTTATTTTTATCACCTTATTCATTAGTGAGAAATTAAGAAATGACTCATGTTCTTTTTGTGCTTTAGTGGGAATATCTGTAGTATTCCTACGTTAGGTAACATTAAGTTACATTAAGATAGCAAATATTGGTTTTATATAAATACTAGAGGCCCAGTGCACAAAAATTTGTGCACTCGGAGGGAAGCGGGGGGATCCCTCAGCCGGCCTGTGCCCTCTTGCAGTCTGGGACCCCTTGAGAGATAACGACCTGCTGGCTTAGGCCTGCTCCCGGGTGGCAGAGGGCAGGC
>NW_006296221.1:634053-654675 GCF_000327345.1 Myotis davidii
AAGGCAGGCGGGGAACGTTGGTTTCCTCCGTCACTGAAGCAAGCAAGCCTCATGTTAGTTTCAAGCTGCCTGGCTGCTGGCCGCCATCTTGGCTGACAGTTAATTTGCATATCGCCCTGATTAGCCAATGGGAAGGGTAGCGGTCGTACGCCAATTACCATGTTTCTCTTTTATTAGATAGGATTATTTATATGTCAAGAAAATATATTTCCATTCTAGAGTATAGAGTTAGTAAAAAAAAAGGATGCTAGGTTGCATACAATGTGAATATACTCAGCACTACTAAACTGTACACTTACAAATGGTTAAGATAGTAAACTTTATAGTGTTTTTTTACCACAGTTCTAAAAAGTAGATGCTATCAAATACCATCTCAAATATGTTTTGGGCATCTATTGACATAATCATATCATTTTAAAACAGATATAATTGACATATAATAGATTAGTTTCAAGTATACAAATAATGATTTGATACTTGTATATATTGTGAGAAGATCATATCATTTTTTTAAAATAAAATATTCACCTGTGATGAATATTTGCCAATAATTTAGTAAAATAAAATCATTAGGCTCTAAAATATTCTATATCTATAAAATGTTATCAAGCCAGTGAATAATAATATTCTCTTCTCTTGGGAGACTTCCCTGTATCACCACGGTAGGTAGAATAATGCCCCCCTCCCTCCCCAGCCAAGATATACATCTGAATCCCTGGAACTTTAGGACATTGTACCTTACATGACAAAAGGAGTTCTGCAGAGGTGATTAAATTGAAGTTAATTAGTTCAGAAGATTATCCTGAATTTCTTGCTAGGCCCACTGTAATAACAAGGATCCTTATAATAAAAGAGACAACAGGGCAGAGTCAGGGAGAGATTTGAAGATGCTGCCTGGCACTTCAAAGACGGAGGAAGGGGCTGTGAGCCAAGGATGCAGGTAAACTTCAGAAGCTGGAAAGGTAAGAGAAGGAATTCTCCTCCAGAGCCTCTAAAGCAGCAGTTCTCAACCTGTGGGTCATGATCTCTTTGGGGGTCGAATGACCCTTTCACAGGGGTCACCTAAGACCATCAGAAAACACATATATAATTACATATTTTTTTTTGATTAATCACTATGCTTTAATTATGTTCAATTTGTAACAATGAAATTGGGGGTCACCACAATATTAAAGGGTCTTATATTATAGGAACTATATTAAAGGACGTGGCATTAGGAAGGTTGAGAACCACTGCTCTATAGTAACACAGACCTGGCAACCCCTGGGTTAGCCCAGTGAAACTCAATGCAGACTTCTAACCTTCAGAACTACAAGAGAATATATTTATTTTGTGGTAATTTGTTATAGCAACAATAAGTAACTAATACAATTAATACAACTAATAAAGTAATACAACTAGTACAGTAATAACTAATACAATTCAAGTAAAATAATGCAAAAGGAAAATTTACTTACAAATATCTTTCTACTGTTGCCTAGAGAGAAAACAATTCCTAAAGAAATGTTTGTATTAACTGTCCCTTAGCAGGCTGTTGAGAACACAGTAATGTTAGGAGAAATTCTGTGCTGAAATATATCCCTCTAGACTCCCTGATGCCCTGGAGAAGACTAGATATCTGAGACTGCTCTACAGAGAATACTGGTGCCTGTAAGGTGATAATGCCAGAGGTGATATGTTAGACATTACATATTGAAATGTAAGCAAAGAGCTGCCAACTCTTATGAGGATGACAATTTCAATCAAATGAACTAGAAAATTTAACTTTGACTACTTACTACTAAATAAAAATTAAACTTTATGAGGATGAGGCTATACATGGTAATGATTTACTTTATTTAGAAGAGCTATAAGAAACTGGACATGTAAGTCCGAACTACGGTTGCGATAGCAGAATCATTTCTAAATTGTCCACATACAGCTGCAAACGATTTATTTGGGTCGATGGTTTTCTTTAGTCTCTTGAATATATATTTATGGTGAATGTTTCAGAGAATAAGTTACTCATGTAATAAAAGGCACGTAAGAAAGGATGGAGGCCAAATGGAGAGTCACTTTAATTTATAACTCTGAGACAAGTTTTTCATTGTAGTGTCCTTGAATTTTTATCCAAATTTAGAGAACTCCAAATGAGAAATTTTCAAGGATGACTTTTTTAAACACTCTGCCATAATTCACATTTTCATAAATTAAAGGGTACTGGGGCTTACAGGGCTTTGAAACGGAACAGACTCGGCCTGGCCTTGGCAGCTGTGTGAGCTTGGGCTCAGCCTCTGCTTCTCCATCTGTAAAATGGGAATAAAGTTACCTCACAGGGTGTGGCAAGAATTAGTGATAAAGTACGTGAAGCGTCTGGAGCAGATCCTGGCACCTAATAAGCACTCTCTAAATGCCTGATGAAAACAGTGCTGACAATCTCACTCGCAATGACTGGAAAATACTGGGAGAAAAATTAAAAAGAAAGGCTTTTATTTCTGCTCCAGTTTCGTGCTTAGGCATGGACTCTCAGATATTTTTCTTATCACATTTTTATCAAGAAAAATACACTTGTAAAATTTTTCCCTTTTCTGTCTTCCTGATTTCCAAGCTATACATCTTTCATGTGTTTCTAATCTTAATTCCCAGATCACCATGCCTGGAGCTATCCAAAGCCTAAAAACTCATTCTTGATTCTTCCATCTCTCCATCTGCATATTTATCCAGCCACCAAAACCCCCCTGGCGCAGACAAGAGGGATAATGCATGCATACACACACACATATATATACTGGGAGAAGTCTGCTATATCAGTCAGGGACCTGAAACTGGTCAGGCAATCAGCTTAGGTTAAAAGAACAGCTCCCCAGGAGCAGGCAGGTAAGCCTGGAGTTGAAGGGAGAGGTCCACAAAGAGATAGAAAAGTGAGAATTGTTGGTGTGTAGGTGGTATTTAGAGCCATGAGAATAGATGAGATCATTAAGGGCAAGGACATAAAAATGGAAAGAGGTCCAAGGACTTATCCTTGGGGCATTCCAACGCAGGACAGGGAGGTGAGGAAAAGCCAGCAAAGGTGAATGAATCAAAAGGAAACCCGAAATCATGATGTCCTGGAAGCCACGTGAAGAAATCTAGAATCAAGGAGAGGGTATGATTAATTGAATGACCAAATAGATAAAGTAAGGTCAGAAGTGGGGACAAACTATTGGATTCCGCAATATGAAGTCACTCATGACCTTTGGTAGAGCCATTGAGAAAAAGGAAAAAAAGAAAAAAAAGATAAGAAAAAAGGATTGCTTTGGAGGGTTCAAGAGAGAATAGGAGGATGGAAATTGAAAACAGTATCTATAGATTTTTAAAAAGGAGTTGTGTTGAATAAGGAAACAGAGGGTGGGACAGTAGTTGGAAAGGATATAGGACCAAGAAAAATTTTTGTTTCATTTTATCTTGCTTTGATTTTCAGATGAGAGGATTAATGGCCTATCTGTATGAGAGGAGAAATCTGAAGATAGGGAAATTGACAATGGAAAAACTACAATTGCACTGCCTATGAATACCAAGGGGAGATGAGTTTTGGAGTCCAAATACAGGGACTGGCTTTATCAAACATAAAAGCAAGGGCAGTGCCTCCATAATAACAGGGAAAGCTGAGGAGAGGGTGCAGATGCAGGTAGGTGGAGTACCTGCAGTGGTGGGAGTACATGTGGATTCTTTGTTGAAAGCTTTTATTTTTTTCAGAACCAGACATTTCTTACAACATTTCTATTCTGAAGCCTAAACTGCACTATTCCCAGAATTTATTTCCCCTTTAACTGTGTTTGTATGGAACATTACAAATTACAGAGCTATCAGAATAATTATCAAATTATAACTATGTATTTGCCTTTTCCCTCATTTTCCACTATAATGTGAGCTTAATCTTCTTATGCAGCACCCGATACAGTGTCTGTATCAAAACAGACACTCACTAATTTGACTAAATGGATACATGAATAAAGCATATCTGCTCGCATCTGGCTCTTTCTTAAACTCCATTCAATGGCATTAAAATATCTGTAACCAGGGCATATTCTAAATGTCAGTACTACTCTTAAGCATATGCAACATAAGCCAAGCATATGAGAGAGGATTTGTCATACAACAGAAAGAGTAAAGAAATTCTTCCCCATGAATATTTTATACACTTTGGACAAAAAGTTAACTTGCAGGTTGTCATGATGCCATTAAGTATGGAACCCAAAAATGATAGTCACACTACCCAATGTACTTCCATGGCATAAGGGGCATGTTCTATTTGAACACATTTTAAAACTCTCACATAATTTAGGGCTTTCAGCACCAGGAAGTATTTTTAAGAATTTCAAGCAAAATAAAAACTAACTGAAATGATAAAAAGTTGACTTATTACTCAAAACATTATTTCTATATGCCCTAGCTAGTTTGGCTCAGTGGATAGAGCGTCAGCCTGCAGGCTAAAGGGTCATGGGTTTGATTGCAGTCAAGGGCACATATCTCAGTTGTAGGCTTGATCCCCAGCCCAGCCCCGGTTGGGGCAAGTGTGGGGAGCAACCGATGAATTTTTCTCTCTCATATGGATGTTTCTCTCTCTCCATCTCTCCCTCTTCCTTCAACCCTCTCTAAAAATCAATGGAAAAATATCTTTGGGTGAGGATTAACAAAAATATATATAATTTGTATACTGTTCAGTGTTGTTACCTATAAAATTTAGGTAACTACCATGAGCCATTCAGAAACAATATCTGTGTATCCTTGTAACATAGGCCCAGATTTTCCTTAAAGAGGGATTGCTGAATTTTTCTCATCTGTATACAGACACGGCGATGCCACATGCCATCTAATTCTGTAAACAGAATTAGACCAGAAACAGAACATGACCAGAAACATTAAATTCACTCCATTATCACCAACTATTTTCCCACAAAGCACTTATGTTGCTAGGCAGTTCTGCCAAAGGAAAGCTTGTAATTAATGATAAAAATAAGGCTTTCTTTGGTCTTATCTCACATATACACACGCACACACACAAATACATGCATATATGAATAATTCTCCCGAGACAAACTAGAACTCAATTTTTGATAATAAAATATTGTTTTTAATGTGTACATTTTTATTATTTAAAATCAACTTCTCTCCAATAATTCATATAAATAATTAAAAGTTATGATCATGGAGTGTATTCTTAGTAACTATCCACATGAAGAAAATTTAATTCTGCATAATTCCCAAAGACAGAGCTTAGATGATATAATTATCCTTTTTCTTATGTTACAGGGATAAATACCCATAGTAAAGCTTATTTAGTGTCATTTCCAAAGTACTATAAGCAGCAAAGGCCATGAGATTTGTGACTGAAAAAATTATATAACATTTAAAATTAATACAATGTAGATTAAAATATTGATAAAAATGAAAAATAAAGTTAAATCACACTCCTATAGAATTTACTGTCTATGATATTAATTTCTTTAATATCCAATGCTTGACATAAATACTTTCAATTTTAAAAAAATTTTAATGCCTATGTCTTGTCTCCTTAGCTAGAATAGAATGCAAACCCATAAAATGTGGTATATAAATACAAAGGAATATTATTCAGCCATAAAAAAGGAGATTCTGCCATTTGTGACAACCTAAATGAATCTTGAGGGCATTATGCTAAGTTAAGTAAGTCAGACAGAGAAAGACAAATAATGTATGATATCACTTACATATGGAATCTTAAAAAAAAAAAGGCTAAGTCAGAGAGACAGAAAGAGTGATGAATAACAGGGATTGCAGGCTGGGGGAAATGAGGAGATATTGGTCAAAGGGTACAAAGTTAAAAGATTATAAGTTATAAGATTAACAAATTCTGGAGATATAATGTATAGCATGATGATTAAAGCTAATAACATTACTATATACATGGGTGTTGCTTAGAGAGATCTTAAATGTTCTTGCTACAAAAAAGAAATGGTAATTATATGACAGATTAGAGGTTTAGCTAATGCTGTGGTGATAATCATTTTGTAATAAGTAAATGTATCAAACCAACATATTGTTCACCTTAAATTTACCCAGTGTTATATGTCAATTATATCTCAAGAAAGTTGGGGGTGGGTGGAGAAAAAGAATTTTCCTTCAGCAACTATTTGTCTATCCTAGAAAACAATGTGTACAGAAAAAGCAAGATATATAGGATATAGGATATCTGCTTGATGTTTTCCTTTATTTATCAACTAGAGGCCCGGTGCATGAAATTCATGTGGAGGGGTGGGAGGTGTCCCTCAGCCTGGCCTGTACCCTCTCCAATCTGGGACCCCTTGGCGGATGTCCACTACAGGCAGTCAGACCTCCCTCTCACAATCGGGGACTGCTGGCTCCTAACTGCTCACCTGCCTTCTCTGCCTGATTGCCCCTAACCGCTTCTGCCTGCCGTCTGATCGTCCCCAACTGCCACTCCCCTGCTGGCCTGGTTGCCCCCAATTGCCCTCCCCTGCCGGCCATCTTGTGACAGCCATGTTGTGGTGGCCATGTTGTGGTGGCCATCTTGTGATGACATCGCGTGAGGGCATTGCACTGGGGCGTGATGCTAGGCTTTTATTATATGGGATTTTTAGAATAAGTTGGTGCTCTAGAAAATTCTAAAAGTGACAAATGAGATTTTGAAAAAGATATCAGTAATGAGTTTTGGATTTTAATGTAGTTGATGTGTATGGAGCCAGTCATTATACTTTTTGATGCTCAAATTGTTGCATCTTTGGCCAACGGAATCTGTTTCAGTTTCTATTACTATATAACAAACCACCATAAAGTATAACTGGTTAAAGTAACAAACAAACAAAAAGACCATTCTGACTTCATTGTGCAAAATATTGTTCTCCCATCTAATCCCACATAAGAACAGAGCTAACCTTATCCCAAATTCAGAACATTTAATTTGAGATAAAATAAACATGGCTTGGTTTTCAGGAGGATTCATTTAACAACAGAGATATCCCCAAAGTATCTGAATTAGAGAACTTAACAAGAACATTATATATTTTAATTTTTCAACTTACCTGATATAAATAATCTTCAAATACAAAATAATAATCATCATTGCTTGCCGTCAACTTCACATCCTAAAATTAAAAGTAGAGACTACTGAAAACAACCTAAATAAATATGTCTATAGTGCTAAGACATAAATGTAATATCTGAAAAGAATACTAAAATGACTTTACTACTTTATGTATGACTAGAGGCCTGGTGTACGAATTCATGCACCAGTGGGGTCCCTCAGCCTGGTCTGTGGGATTGGGCTGAAACCGGCTCTCTGACATCCCCTGAGGGGTCCCAGATTGTGAGAGGGTGCAGGCCAGGTTGAGAGACTACACTGGTACACGATTGGGGCTAGGGAGGGATGTGGGAGGTTGGCCAGCAGAGGAAGGACCACGGGAGGGCTCCAGGGTGTGTCTGGCCCATCTTGCTCAGTCCCGATTGACTCCAACAGCAAGCTAACCTACCAGTCAGAGCATCTGTTCCCTGGTGGTCAGTGCACATCATAACGAGCAGTTGAGCAGCCTTAGCATATCATTAGCATATTATGCTTTGATTGTTTGAATGGATGACCAGACACTTAGCATATTAGACTTTTATTATATAGGATTATAAACTTCTCCTTTAAATTTTATCACTGCTCTAAATTTACTTGACTAACATAGAATGTGATATATTATTTGACATTAAATTGCTGACACTTTTAAGGTTTCATTAGTAATTCCTTAGTATTTATTTCAATTCTATCTCCTTTTCACCTGATATTTAGGTATCTTAAATAGTGGAAAAATAGATGTCATCATAATATCCAAAAATAATCATAACAATCTGGCCCCAAATTACTGCTCCAATCTCACCCTCCATTGTTCAGGTCCACATTCTTGCCATACTCTCAATATACAAAAAATCTGCCATGCCTTTGCAATCATTCACTTGCAAGGCATCACTTATTACAAAAATCAAACAAGTAAGACAATGTTTATCTTTAAGAAGTCTACAATCTCATCAGCAAGAAAATATACAGAGTAGAAGAATGGGAACAATTACAAAGAAGTACTGAAGAAATCAGTACTTGGTCAGTCTATAAAATTCAAATGAGTTGTTGAGCAAAGCAGCAAAAAGAGGATGAAATGAGTATGGATGACGCTGGAAGTGGCTGAATGTGTGCTAGGTCTGGAAAAACTTAAATACACCGATTAAGAGAGAAGAAAGGGCCCAGTCTGCTATATCAGAAGACAACATGGGCAGAGAGAGAGATCCACATTCTCCACAGGGTGACATTGCCCTCAGGGGGTAAGAATTGGTTCTTGGGGGCCAAAAATTTTACATATTACAATGGTTTGTGGACCTCCAAAGCTCATCCTTATCCAGCAAAATCTTTTCTTTGGTATTTAATTTTCACATTAGAGAAAAATTAGTTATCTTAGGGGATAATAAAAAGGGAAAGGTTGGCAAACACTGCTATAAGCTGTCAGATCAGAGTAAGTGATGGGAAACTGTAGATGATGTGAATAAAACATACATTTGTAAAAAAAAATACAGTCCAGAGAGAAACATTTAGTAATTTAGCTTAGTGAGGGTTTGATGATGTTCTATATTTAATATTGCCTTGGTCCATTCATTCCTTTAACTACTAAAATAATTGACTTTATTTTCAGTTAAATTAAAAATGAGTCTTTGCCAATGGGAGCTGTAATGAAACTTCAAATAATTTTTTAAAATGCTCATTCCCTCAAGGAATGATTTTAATAACATTTGGAGTTGTCTCAACAAGATCAGCAGAGATCAACTAACACAAATAAGGACTAATCAGTGGCAGATTTCTTCCTAAAAACACTCATGTTGTGGGCAGTAAGGATTGATTCTGCCAAAATTTATATTCAACTCTTCAGACACAAATTGTTTACCTCTTTCTCACAGCAGATTTTATTTACTGATTCAAACTGAAATTCATCCTGGCAGTAAAGGCAACTCTCCCTGATTTTCTGAACTCCTCTTGTGAGTCTTCTCTTATTTGAATAGGAAAGGGGTTGAAGGTCTTAGAGCCAAAAGATCTCTTGCACTGTTGCTAAAATAAATCGCCTGAGCACAATCATAACCTCAAAATTAACAGTGGTATCTCTGATCCAAATCTATGTAAAAACTCTGAGAATTGAGACTTTTCATCAAAAGACTCTCCCTCTTAACTCTGCTCATCTTTGCTCCCTGAGAGCCTAGTGGTTAAAAGTGTGGCCGAGAAGTCAATTTACCCAGATTCAAATCTTGTTTTTGCTACGTAATATGTAAATTAAAACAAGTTTCTTTACTCTCCCTTTACCTTGGTTCCCTCAGTTGTAAAATGCTAAAAATAATAGTACTTCCTGTTTTGTTATAACCCGTGCCACTATTGGCTGGTAAGGGAATGAGGTCAGTATAATATGGAAATTGTGTTGGTCCATATGCAATTTTTCTTTCAAAAAGGGGAGCTAAAACAGCAGGAGTAGAATTACAGTCATGAAAGGATGATCCCTATTACTGTATTTAAGAATGTTAAAGATGAATGACTGCACTGGGTGCTCCCTCTCCAGAAAGGCACACCCAGCCTTTGTAGCTTTATTTCCTCTCATGCCCACCTTAGCAGCAGCCCCTATAGCCCAGCCTACCACTTCAATCTACATTATTTCAGCATTTCTACTTTATTATTTTTGTACATTTTTAATAGCTCCTGCAGGAGCAGCCTGCCTGAGCTGTCCAATTCATCTTCCAAGCTACCAATTATTGTCCTTGTTAGTACTCTGGTTAAAAACTGCAAAAGCTACCCAACGCTCTTTTTCCCATAAGCTCTATTTTTTTAATGCATGATTTTGTAGAATGCAATTTTTCCCAAGAAAAAAAATACATTTATAGCCTAAGTGCTGGTATCTGCTACTCTTAAGGTAGCTGTCAGAATCAAATGACAATCTATGTAAAGAGTTTGGAACACTCTATGGCACATAGTAAGCAGTCATTACTCATAGTTGTCATGTTCTCCCAGACAAATCTTCAGGTCCTCACTGTGTAATCTTCTCTTGCCCATTTCTGAGACCTGAAATAATATACCCTTCTCTTCTATCTTACAAGTTCTAAATTTAAAATCCAACTGTTTTAAATAGCCTAATTATTAATTCAGAGTTAGTCATACTCTCTATCATGCTTGCAGCATCTACATCTCAACTTCTTATCAGATACCTGGAGACAAAAACTCAATGCATCCCTATTATAACACTTGAGACGTGGTTATCCATGTCTAGAAGCTAAAAGAAATAAAAAATAAAAAATGACTTCAATACAAGATGATAAACAAGTAGATCCACAAGAATGAGATAAATAAGATAAAAATATCATAGTCTGATATTTCTTTCAGTTGCTTTTTAAGTTTGTGCCATAAACTTGAAATTTTAAGGATAAAAAATGGCTATCATTCTCTTAATTAAAAAAATGGGAGGATCAGGAAAGGCTCATGAGGACAGGTTCAAAAGGAAAGAAGATAACATTGGATAGAGACTGCGAAATTTGAAGGTCAACCTTAATTATATAAGTATAATGATCACTTAAAATTATTTTTCAAGGTTAATGTGTATCATTATACATAGTGCAGGCCCTGCATGTTAAAGACTCTCAAAAAAAATTTAATGACAATAATGAAATGAAAACTTACTTACTTTATAAATTAGACTGTCCACCAAAAGGTCATGTTGTATCACATTGGTCTTAAGCTGTTCATAATACAAGATATCCTAGAGTTTAAAATAAAACAAAAAGTTAAAGGCCAATCACATTTACAAAGTCAGCCTCAAACTTTAATAATAATCATTAATCTATGTATATAAAAGCCGAAGCGACTGTTATGACGTAACGACCGGAATGTTGGAACGACCAGTCACTATGATGTGCATTGACCGCCAGGGAGCAGACACTCAGTGCAGGAGCTATCCCCTGGTGGTCAGTGTGCTCCCACAGCAGGAGTGCCACTCAGCCAGAAGCCAGGCTCACAGCTGTAGAGCGCAGTGGCAGTGGCGGGAGCCTCTCCCGCCTCCATGGCAGCGCTGAGGAGCAGCAAGCCAAGCGGTAAGGAATAAGCAGGTGGGTGGTAAGGGGTGAACAGGCGGGTAGTAAGAAGCAAGCAGGCAGGTGGTTAGGAGCAAGCAGTGGGGCGGTTAGGAGTGAGCAGGTGAGCGGTTAGGAGTGAGGGGTCCTGGATTGCGAGAGAGATGTCTGGCTGCCGTATGTCCAACTGCAGGTATTGGGCATAAACTGGCAGGTGGACATCCCCCCGAAGGGTTCGGGATTACAAAAAGGCACAGGCTGGGCTGAGGGATCCTCCGCCTTCCCCCACCCGTGCACAAATTTCACGCACCAGGCCTCTAGTCTATCTATATAAAACCCTAATATGCAAATCGACCGAACTACGAAACAACCGATGGAATGACCAGTCACTATGACATGCACCGATCATCAGGGGGCAGATGCTCAATGCAGGAGCTACCCCCAGCCTGCAGGCCCCAACTGGCAGTGGCAGTGGGGTCAGGGCCGGTGAGCAGGCAGCGCCAGGCCAGCTAAGGCGGTGTGAGCAAGGGCCCCATCGATTGCCCTGCCAGTGACCCCACAGATTGGCCCTGATCGACAGTCAGGCCTAGGGACCCTACCTGTGCATGAATTTCATGCACCGTGCCTCTAGTAGTAGTATAAACACTAAGAGGATAGGGGCTATAATTTACTCACAACTACATTTTCTCCACCTGGCCAATACCAGATGCTCAATAAATATATCTCATTTACTTACACTGAGTTGCCATCTTTATTTTTCCTATTGTAACAACCCATTTCTACCACACATTTTCATGAACTAAATTGACAGACCCCATTTCTTAAAAATTTACTAATTGTTCTGTTGTATGGATAAGTACACATTATCTAATTATTAATAACAAAGACCTCTAGGTTAAGAACAATGATTAAATTATATAGGGTGTCCCAAAATTCACGCAAGATTTGCAATTGAATTGAATTGCAAATCTTGTGTGAATTTTGGAACACCCTATATTAATCTTGTCAGATAACTCAAAACTATAGTGTTTTAAAATAAAAAAGAAGGTAAATAATAGACAAAGAACAAAAGTATTTCCATTTTGAATAACTGGTCTGAAAAATAAAAATCAATAGTTCAAATTTGGCTTATCCTTTTCCTTCTTACCTCAGGTTGACTGGAAATATTCAAAATGAGAGCCCATAATTCAGCTCTCAGTGCTGTGGGGCTTCCTTGTCTGACATACTGTTGAGCAGCAGCACTATCTTGTTCTGCTAGAACTGGCAGAAGTAATATAGTTAATTAAAGTTTCATTAGAAATTTCATAATTTAAAAAATAATAGTGGAATCTTTAATTAAAAATCTCTTGGGAAGCCAACATCTCATCTTTATGTCCAATATATTTATATCACATCATGACAACCTTCCTTTGCTCTCTGTATTTTGATGTGGCCCTATTTACAGCCCTACAAGTTTTAAGCCTTCAGCTCCTCCACCTCCTACCCTGCCTGGTAAAAACTGTTAATGAAGTTACCTTGAGATAGCTTTGCTTTAATTATAAGCGTGGATCTGAAACTAGTGCTGCATATATATAATAATTTTGGGGTTCCATGATCAGGTAAAGTCATATCTATAGAAACCCTAAGTTTCTTATGCACATTCTACTAAGTCATAAATGCTCTAGTAATTGGAGTTAGTATGATTTTTGAAGTATTTGGCTAAAAATTGTAAAGGATATAAGATAACCATTCTATTAGGTGACTTCTTAGTTACCTTCCAAAAACAACAGAAAAGAGGGTTTTTAAAAGAAAACACCCCCAAAATGTGCTAACCTTTTAAGGAAGCCAAAATTTTTCATAAGCAGCCAAATTCACAAAGTTGATATATTATACTTTTGCTTTTTTTTCTTCATTTTTGTGTGTGGGTCTTTTTAAATAAAAATACCAGCTATTAAGTCTGGAAATAAAGCACCCTCCCCAACAAAACAAAACAAATAAAAAGAGATATTACATAACTGCTGACATTTATCTAACAGTAGTTTCCTTATATTTTCTTCTTAAAAGAAATCATATGCTAAATGAAAATGACAAACCAAACCAAACAAAGAAGTATGAAATTAAAAAATAAAATTTTCAATTGTGTTTAATAAAAATGTCAACTCATACAAATGAAGTTTTAAAAATAAATATGATTTTGAACAATTATACCAGGGAGTTTAGAATATGACTATATAATTGCCATAGAAGGGTCATTCTGACACAAAGACTTATTTGTAGTTCATATTTCAAAGATAAAACAGGATTTACAAAAACAAAGACCTAATCTTCAGAAGATGGGAACATTGCTTCCCAGAACACTAGGCGCCGCTCCAGCTATTAAGTCTCAGCATTATGAACAGTCCCGGTAAGTGTGATGGTTACATTTTCTCCTGATGCCAGAGCATATTCCCATTAACATTAATGGGAAGTGTGTGGGCGCATCAGAGAGAGAACCTACCTCTTTGATTTTGAAATTAAATTCTATTGCTGAATGGATTAAGCTAACATCCTTGAAGAATATGTGTCTGCATTTATTTCCTTTTTAGTGAACCATCTGTGTCTTTATCTGACATTTATTGATGAAGCCAAAATGATGCATTTCGCTTCTTCAGAAAGATTCTCATTATAGTATCTATGCAGTTAAATATTACTCCTTTTTAGGGTGTTAGCTCTTTAGAGATTAAAATTCAGTTGGGGGTGGCGGGTATATGACACAGACATTTACTTAGGATTGTGTCTCATTTTCAGAAATTATCATAAGTATAATCAAAAGCTTACCTTTTTGCCCAATACGTACATGCTCATTTTCAAAAAGTTCTAAAAAAAAAAGATAAAATAAAATAATTAAACATAAATATGATCAGCCACATTTAAAATAATTATGGGTATATTTTTCTGGTATTAATACTTTTAATTATTTTAAAGTTGAATGGCTCTATAGAAAAGTATAAGAATATTTATATTTATATGCATAAAATCGTTTTTCTAAATTTTTTAAGTTTGTAGAAATTAAGAGTCAAGTGCATTTAATTAGAATAAAAAAATGACAAAACTACTTTTCTTTTGTTAAAAGAGAATATCTTCTCAAAACACAAAAATGTTTCTGCTCATTCATCTTTGATTTTATCCTTAATAAAACAAAATTTTGGGTGATTGCCAGAGGTTGGGGTGGAGGTGGGGGCGAAATGGGTAAATGGAGCCAAAAGATAAAAATTTCCAGTTATAAAATAAGTCATGGCATGTAGTATACTCCATGGTACCTATAGTTAATAATACTGTATTGCATATTTGAAAGTTGCTAAGAGAGTAAATCTTAAAAGTTCTTATCACAAGAAAAATATTCTGTAACTATGTATGGTAAATGATGTTAACTAGACTTATGGTAATCATTCTGTAATATATAATAATACTGAATCATTATTTTATACTCCTGAAATTAATATAAAGTTGTAGGTAATTATACTTCAATTAAAAACCATGTTGATGTTTCATTGGCAATTATATTCTCCCATACAGTGGGTTTCCCTTTCAATTTAATGCTGGTTTCTTTTCAGTGCATAAGCCTTTTCTTTTTATATAGTCCCATTTGTTTATTTTTTCCTTTGTTTCTCTTGCCTTAGGTGTTGTATCAGTGAAAATTCTGCTACGTGAGATGTCTGATATTTTATGCCTTCGTTTTCTTCTAGGATTTTCATGGTCCACAACTTACATTCAAGTCTTTTATCTATTTTGAATTTATTCTTGTATATGGTGTAAGTTGGTAGTCTAGTTTCATTTTTTTTGCATGGACCTGTCCAATTTACCTCCATGCCATTTATTGAAGAAACTGTTTTTACTCCACTGTATGCTCTTGCCTCCTTTGTTTAATATTAATTGAGCATAATGGCTGGGGTCGATTTCTGGATTCTCTGTTCTATTCCATTGATCTATATGCCTGTTTTTGTGCCAGTACCAGGTTGTTTTTATTACAATGGCTTTGTAGTATAGTTTCATTTCTGGTATTGTTAGCCCTCCAACTTTTTTTTTTTTTTCTCAAGATTGCTGCACTTGTTCATAATACAAGATATCCATGCTATTCATGGTCTTTTTTGGTTCCATATAAATTTTTGGAGTATTTATTCTAGATCTGTGAACTATGCCATTGGTATTTTAATAGGGATTGCATTGAATCATAGATTGTTTTAGGTAGTATGGATATTTTGATGATGTTAATTCTACCAATCCATGAACACGGTATATTCTTCACTTGCTTATGTCTTCCTCTATCTCTTTTTTCAACGTTCTGCAGTTTTCTGAGTATAGGTCTTTTACCTCCTTGGTTAAGTTAATCCTAAGTATCTTAATTTATTGTTTAATTTTAATTAGCTATGATTGCTGAGACTTAGTAACCAAAGAATCAAAGGCTTGTCTCTATAAAAGTGGATGATACTACCAGGTGATACACTGAAAGTAGTACAAATTAAAAATAAAAAGACTTCTTTAGAGAAATTATTTGATTATATGAAATACAATAATTTTTCTTTCCAAGTACCATACTCTGGTCTAAGAATAAGAGCCCAAAGAAGTCAGAACCAGAATTTCCAATCTGTAATATGTGTTTCTCAAGGAATGCTCTGAGGATCACTATGTTAACAGATGCATCTACATTAGGAGATCTTGATTGGGGAAAAAAGGTTCTCTGGTGAAATGTAATTAGAAGATGCTAAGATCAAAGTTTACTTAGGACTTCTCACAGTGTTTAAGATGGTAACACACACTGTAACTGTATATCTTAAAATATGGCCTAGCCTTTGCCAAACCTTATTTGAAAACAAGATCCTCTTTTTCACAGGGCATATGGTGAATGTTTCATGGAACACACTTGGGAAATGCTGTGCCAAATGAAGATGCTTTTTTGTTTCCGAAATAACAACCTGAGAAAATGTCTATTTAGCAGAACCCCCACCTAATAAGATTCATTATTATGTATATTCAGACAATAATATCAGAAATATGAGTCCTCTTTTTCATGAAAGAATGCTGGTTCTGCTCATCCTTTCCCCTCATTGCATAGGTCTTATCAATGGTTTCCATAAAAAGTATGTGTGTGTGTATTTAAAATAAATGCATATTTATGAGAATTTACAGAAATAATAAGTCTGATTTATGTTATTATTATTAAATACGGATTCTACATTACAGTGATAAGGACTCTTCTATCAACTCATATAAACCTGATAAGTTAGTGAGAAATGCACTTCAAATATAAAGATGGAAAAACAGCATGGGTAAAACATAGGTAATTCAGGTTTTTAAAGATAAGTAGGAAAATGAGGGGAACACTATGTAAATAATATGATTGTCTAACTACTTAGCTGTACACCTGAAACCAATACATAATAAAAAAGTAAAATAAAATTAATTATATATTTTTAAAAGATGAGTAGGAAGGATATAGTTTCTGTAAATCACATGTAAACTTAATCCTAAATATGAAACTTGCCCTTAGCCCAGTGGTTCTCAACCTTCTTAATGCCAAGACCCTTTAATACAGTTCCTCATGTTGTGGTGACCCCCAACCATAAAATTATTTTTGTTGCTACTTCATAATGTAATTTTGCTACTGTTATGAATCGTAATGTAAATATCTGATATGCAGGATGTATTTTCATTGTTACAAATTGAACATAATTAAAGCATAGTGATTAATAACAAAAACAATATGTAATTATATATGTGTTTTCCGATGGTCTTAGGCGACCCCTGTGAAAGGGGTCGCGACCCACAGGTTGAGAACCGCTGCTCTAGCCAAATACTATTAGCAATATTTTCAAAATATTTAGCATTACATTTCCAATTTAACCAAAGCCATATACATATACTAAAAAATAAAAAACTATTTTTCACTCAGGCAAAAGTAGTTTTATATGACCTCATTTTTCTTACCAAGTAATTCTGTTGCCTAGCAATTCTCAAGACAGGCAAAAATTTTAGTACTATACCACTAAAAACAAGCTCATTCAACCCCCCTTTCAGCAGTCCTGCTTTGAAAAGTCAAGGGAGCAAAAATAACTGCATCAACTAACAAGATTTTCAACTCCTCCAGCCGACTTAGGTGCTCTCTCTTCTGCTCCAACTACCCCTTGTATATAATAATAGCCAAAGCCAGGCGAGTCTTATCTCAATCTTATATCTTCCCTGAAAACAAAAATTATGTCAAATTATGTATTCACTAGTCACTGGCCCTTATCAGGATCTCACCCACATTTGTTGTATTCTGAGTGAATCAAAGAACTATACTCTAGATTAAGATGAAAATTAGGTTTTCTAAAGCATAGCTATTATAAGTTTAGAATGATTTAAAACAATTCTTAGGGATTTTTTTTTCAAAGGTGAAAAACATAGATCTCATTCAAGGTTATATTACTAGTTCTTTCCCCTTTTGTTAGTTATATATATATGACTAGAGGCCTGATGCATGAAATTTCTGCAAGAATAGGCTTTCGCAGCCATGGGCAGCTGCCTGGATCCCTCCCTTGCAGCCATGGTGGCTGCGGCCCTGGCTTAGTCCAGAAGGACATCCAGAAGGACATCTGGTCTAACTAGCATATCATGCTTTTATAGATTATCATTTTCCATGAACAGAAGTATAAGTTAAGATATCTGTCTCAGTCTGTTCAAGCTACTGAAACAAAACTAGGTAGCTTATAAATAACAGAAAATCATTTCTCACAGTTCTGGAGGCTATAAGTCCAAGATCAGGATGCCAGGATAGTCAGTTCTGGTGGGGATCCTCTTCCACGTTGTAGTGTACCGATTTTTCGCTGTGGAAGAGGCTGGGGAGCTCTGTTGGGCATCTTTTATAAAGAAACCAATTCCCATTCAGGAGGGTAGACTTCTTAGTTTTGAATCTTGGTTCTACCACTCCCTAGTATTTGTGACTTTAGGCAAGTTACTTCACATCTGCACTTCTTCAACTTTAAAATGGTAGCATTACTTCTATCTCATATCACAGAAAAAAATTAAAACCATCATACAATACCACTATTTACCATCAGGATGACTAACACAAAGAAGAGGGAATCCACCCAGCATAAGCAAGCATACAGAGAACTACTGTTCTCACACATTGTTGATGGAAGGGTAAACTGGTGCTGCCACTTTTAAAATTTCTTTGGCAGTTATCTACTGAAGCTGAACTTATGCCAACCCTAGGACTGAGAAATTGCATTCCCAGGTGTATACTCAACATATATTCACCAAAAGACACACATTAGGATGTTCATAGCAACCTTATTTGTAATAGTCCCACACTTGAAACTTCCCAAATACCCATCAACAGTAGACTGGATAAATAAATGTGTATGGTATGTTGATACAATGGACACTATAATGCAAAAAGCCCAAAATATTTATAAATACACAAAGCAATATGGGTGAATCTCACAAACACAACAGTGAACAAAAGAAGTCAAATATCAAAGAGTACATAACAAAACTTTATATGTTTTAATTCATATAAAGTTCAAGAACTGGCAAAACCAATCTCTGCTAGGAGGAATTGAATAGTAGTCTTTGACATGGAGGGTAAAGATTGAAGGAGGTTAAGAGGGGGCTTCAATTTATTAATCTGTATTTGTCCAATTAATAAAAATTCCCTGAACTACTTTCTTATGATATACACTTTCCCTAAGGCATTAAAAACTAGTAATTTTAAAGGAGGTAATAAACACCCCTTATAGATTGCTGAGAGCGTAAAATGAGACAATATACATATAACACATAGTATATGCTCAATAACTGTTTGTTATTATTATTAAGAATAATAAATATCCAACTTCCTTATTTTATAGAGGAAGAAACAAGTGCAAAGATGTAAAGCGATTTGTCCAGGACACAGCGAGCCAGTGGCAGATGAGGGTCTACAATAGTTCCCTGACACCTGTCTAGTGTTATTTCCACTACAATACAGGCCTCCCTCATTTAAAGCAATTTTTACTTCCTTTTATTATAGCTAAATATGAATCTGGGCTTTTATAAAAACCATATTGTACTTACAACCAAAAAGAGAAAAGTTAGGGAAATTTTCTAGATGATTAAGTTTTAAGAGATAGTAATTTTAAAGCCTGAGTTTATTCAAGGTGGAATGTCTGTGTTTGTGTAATTTGGTGCTATGAAAAATAATAAAAATAAATAGTGAGGGCCAGTAAAGGGAAATATGAGTGCTGCCAATGAAGATTTTGCCAACAAAATAACTTGTGCATGTCCAGTGACTTAACGAAATTATATTGGGCTTCAAATAAAAAGACAACATCAAGTTGCACTCTGATCATTACAATATACAGAATTCTACTCAATAGTTAGTAGAAACAAAGGAGAGGAAAAAGCATGCTTTGTTTTCAGATATAAACATGTTACTAGATTCATTTAGAAATAACAAGATAAATTTTTACCTCGTTCTCATTTATCATTGATCAAATGCCATATGGGAGAAATACTAACCAGGAGGCACTTGTGTAGAATCATCTATACCTAGTTGTCCTGTAGTTAAGCCGAGTTCTACAAATAATTCTTTCTGAAAAACAACACACACAGAATTAACATACATCTCAGACTTTGCTACATGTAAAAAAAATAATATTTTTCACCTAAACATCAGTGTAAATAAAATCACAATACAAAACGAATCTTTGCTTCCTTCAAACATCTAAAGAAGAAAAGGCCTGCCCTAGCCGGTTTGGCTCAGTGGATAGAGCAGACCAAAGGGTCCCGGGTTCGATTCTGGTCAAGGGCACATACCTCGTTTGCAGGCTCCTCCCGGCCGGGGCCCTGGTCGGAGCTCCTGCAGGAGGCAACCAGTTGATGTGTTTCTCTAACATTGATACTTCTCTCTTCACTCTCTCTCTAAAAATCAATGGAAAAATATCCTCAGGTGAGGATTAAAAAAAAGAAGAAAAAGAAAAAGCAACACAGAACCTAGAGACAGAACCTAAACACAGAACCTAGAGACAGAACCTGGCTACAGAACCTGGCGACAGAACCTGGCTGGAGATTGTGGCTAGAGATCCTGGCCAAGCTGCTGATCAACTGAACACTGTCTCCATGTCATTCCTTCTCCGCCGACTCCGTCCACACCTTTGGGGACTCCTGAACCTGCTGGGGTTGGACCCCAGCAATTATAATGGGGAATGAAATTGAATAACCCAAGGGAAATTGATTACACAGCAGGCATATGACCGTAATTGCCGGGAGCCAGTCCATCCTTGCTGTTTCAACAGAACCGAGACAGAACCTAGAGACAGAACCTAGAGACAGAACCTGGCTACAGAACCTGGATAGAACATGGCAAGAGAACCTGACTAGAACCTGGTGACTGAACCTAGCTGGAGAACCTAGACAGAAAACGGCTGGAGAACCTGGACAGAACCTGGCTGGAGAACGTAGCGAGGGAACCCGGCTACAGAACCTGGCTGGAGAACCTGGAGAACCAGGAGAACCTGGAGAACTTAGCAAGAGAACATGGACACAGAACCTGGTTTT
>NW_006296221.1:656191-661657 GCF_000327345.1 Myotis davidii
AGCTGACTACAGAAATTGGCAAGAGAACCCGGCTACAGAACCTGGCGACCGAACCTGGCTGGAGAACCTAACCCAAACCTGGCTGGAGAACCTAGCGAGAGAGCATGGCCACAGAACCTGGCTGGAGATCCTAACCAGAACTTCGCTGGAGATCCTGACTAGAACTTGGCTAGAGATCCTGCCTAGGCTGCTGATCAACTGAGCGCTGTCTCCGTGTCATTCCTTCTTCGCCGACTCCGTCCACACCTTTGGGGACCCCTGGACCTGCTGGGGTCGGACCCCGGCACGTAATCTTGTGCCCCTGTCATTGTTCAACCTGGGTGACTTGTCTAGGGAGTGTTGTCCGGTATTAGTTGGGAGCACTGGGGGAGAGGTGCTGCTGCGATAGTGGCCTCTATCCTGGTGGGGAACAAATAGATGTGAGCTAGCCTCACTCTGCTTCCTGATGAATCAGTTAAAAAGTTATTAAATTTTAAAAAATACTACCATATTGGGACAGAAATAGAAAGTTACAAAAAGATAAGGTACCATTTACCTAAAAATTTAATTCAAGAAACAGTTTCATATATGATTTAGGGATACATCAAATGTACAAAAACATGGACAGAAATAATACACAACAGCTTCAGGTTATGACATCCAAGGAAGGAGGAAGGGCCAAGGCCTCCAGAATCCAGATAGTTGTATCCAGATCTTAAAAAGAAGTGACAGAAGTTTGACACAAATATGGTAATGTGTTAATATCTGTTAAATCTAGGTGGTGAATATATGGTTCTCATAAATGTAAAATGCATTCTCCATGTTTAAAGTATTTGAGAATTAAAAATAAAGTTGTGAACTTCCAACTTTAAAAAAAAAGAGAAAAAGCCATTATTTTTTTTAAATATTTAATGGGAACTTATATTTTTATTTATTTTTTAAAATATATTTTATTGATTTTTTTACAGAGAGGGAGGGAGAGGAATAGTTAGAAATATCCATCAGAGAGAAACATCGCCTAGCTGCCTCCTGCATGCCCCCTACTGGGGATGTGCCCGCAACCAAGGTTCGTGCTCTTGACTGGAATCGAACCTGGGACCCTTGAGTCCGCAGGCCGACGCTCTATCCACTGAACCAAACCGGTTAGGGCGAGAAAAAGCCATTATTGAACCTTTAAATAGTAATGCACTGATTCAATATTAAGGACAACCATGATTTTTTTTTTACTATAGTATTGCTATATAACATTTACATTTTTTATTTTCATGAGAAAAATAACATGAATAGAAACGGTAAAAGCTGTTAGGAAATATCAATATGTAATGAGAAAAAACTTAAATATACAATATTTCTCCAAAGGTAGAGCTTTCAGTAATATTTTTCTTTCTCCTAATTTCTTTTGCCTAAGAAAAATTTTTCCTTTGATGCCAATGTTTTAAAAGACTATTTTAAAAATAGTTCTTGATTTTTTGTCTTTTTAGGTAATAGGCTAATCAGTAAAGTAAGAAATGAATTATCCTTTGAAAAAAGAAATATTAACATTCAATTCTTTCCTGAAACACACATCTGCACACACTATATGCAACAATTATCAATTCTAATGTCATTGTCTAAAATTAGCAATATAATTCTGTATCTATGCTTTCTATGGTACTGTACTTCACTCAGCTCTTAATCAACTAAGCAATGAAAATATCCAAAACAACTTAAATTAATTTTTAAGTAAGATTAAACTATCAAGTGCTCTGCTAAAAGAAGAATAAATTAGATTTATTCTCCAGACTTCCTCTACTTATCTAGTAATGTCTAAGGAAAGTAATCATGTTTGTCTGTTATTTTTAAAATATATAATAATCCCATGTTATTTGTATTATTTTTCTTCCCTAAGTAATTAAATATTTCTATTAATATTTAATTGACTCAGTGTTTTGTTACTATTCAATTGCTAAAACCAAGCTTCCTTCTTCTTTAAAAAATAAAATTAATTTTAATACTTCCCAATTATCCATTATTATTTAAGTTCATAATTACTAGTGTCCCTCACAAGACAGTTATTGAGCCTAATATGCACACACATTTCATTTTTGTATTAATTTTAAATAACTACCATTATATTTCAATTCTTAACTAAACTTGATTTTCATCTGTATTTTAAAATAGTACTGTATCGTTACCAATTTTTCAGATTAAGGAGGTAAAAATTTAATGTTATTCTTCCATTTTCAACCATTGTCTTCCATTTATTTTAAATTCTTCATTAAAATCATTACAATTAATGATAATGTATTTGATTTTTTAAAAATAAATTTGATCATATTACAGAGGGACTTAAGTCCAATAAACATTTCAGTATTAGGTTCTATAGTCACAATGGGGAATTATACTTAAGACATGTGAGGAGCATAAAAAAAACTCTGAACATCATTTTCTATTTCACTTCTCTGGACTATTTTTTATTCAACATCAGTACACCTGGCCCCTAATCTCAGATTTCCTTCAAAAACTCCCCTAAAATATTGTGCCTTCTGGTATACCTTCTTTGATATTCCAGGCTGATTTGGGTAACTCTCCATGCATATGGATTACCTTTTTCAACCTCTACCAAACCAAATAATCACATCATATTAAAATTATTTTTTTACTTGTCCATCTTCCCACTACCCCGAAGTTCTTGGAAGACAGAATGGCTCATACACATCTGCACTCCCAAAACTTGGATGGTGCTAAGTGACCCATAGAGGGGCTCAATAACATTAAACCACACCACGGAGCTCTAGTTCCACCCTGCTGCCTCCACCTGGCTGAATTAGTAAACAGAAGTTAGTGTCTGCAACTTTACTTTATAGGAATTCCCTTTTAACATGGATGAGTCTACAAAACATGGTGACCTAGATTTAAGGGCCATCTAGTATGTACCTCATGACTCACTGAGTCTCACCAAGTTCAATACTCATACAGACAGACCACGGACACAGATAAACCATGCATCCTGCAGTCAGAATCATTACACATCCAAGCCATGTGATTCAGGAAAGGCAGGGACAACTATCCCTAATGACCACAGGAGGAGAAGGACTAACCATATTGTCAGCAGGTATAGCCACAATTTCTGAAAAATTAGTCACAGGCTTTTGTTCTTCAGTAACTAAGAATGAATCCACATCAGTTCCAGGTCTCTTCAGACAGACAGGTGACATAATTAGCCCCCCTCACACACATGCTAAACCTTTATATACATGATCAACTTTCCCTGCTTCTTTCTAGAAAACTCCTTCAAACTTGTTCAAATGGTAGCACCTCTGAGAAGACTTCCCACCACATCCAGAATAATCTGCCACTTTTTCTTCTGTATAGCCATAGCATTTTGTACAAACCACTACCAATATAAAGCTTTTAACACTTTTTAAAAATTACCTCTTAAAATTTAATTTTTTATCAAAGTTGTAGTATTTGTGTTAAATAGTTATATATTGCTTTCCATTTTCCACTAATTGGGTGGCTTTAAACAACAGACATATATCTCACAGTTCTGAAGGCTAGAAGTCCAAAATCAATGGGTTAATTGATGTTCTCCCTGGAGGCTCTGGAGGAGAATCGTCGCATGCCTTTCTCCTGGCTCCTGATGCTGCCAGCAATCTTTGTGCTCTTTGGCTTATAAATACATCACCCCATTCTCTGCATTCATGTCATATGACATTCTTCTTGAGTCTCTTCCTTCTGTGTCTCTTCTCATCTTCCAATAGGGACACTAATCATACTGGATTTAGGGCCCACCTGACTCTAATAATCATCGTCTTAACTTGATTGCATCTGTAAGGCTCTATTTCCAAATGAGGTCACATTCACAGATACTGGAGGTTAGGACTTCAACATACCTTTGAGAGGACTCAATTCAACCCATAACTTCTATTTTAACTTATTGATCTGCACAACACTCCTATGAGAGACTATCATCACTATCCTATATAATAAAAGCCTAATATGCAAATCGACCGAACAGCTGAACGACTGGTGGAATGACCAGTCACTATGATGCACAGTGACCACCAGGGGGCAGATGCTCAATGCAGGAGCTGTCCCCAGACCGCAGGCCCCAGGCCAGCCAAGACGGGTACAGCGGGGCCCCCCGATCGCCCCGCTGGTCACCCCACAGATTGGCCCTGATCACTGGCCAGGCCTAGGAACCCTACCCGTTCATGAATTCTGTTCTCCAACAGGCCTCTAGTTTTACAAATAAGAAAACTGCCGAAACCGGTTTGGCTCAGTGGATAGAGCGTCGGCTTGCAGACTGAAGGGTCCCGGGTTCGATTCCGGTCAAGGGCATGTACCTGGGTTGCAGGCACATCTCCCGTGGGAGATGTGCAGGAGGCAGCTGATGGATGTTTCTCTCTCATCGATGTTTCTAACTCTCTATCTCTCTCCCTTCCTCTCTGTAAAAAATCAATAAAATATATTAAAAAAAATTAAAAAAAAGAAAAGAAAACTAAAGCTCAAGGTAAAAAAACTTGCTCAAGATCACATAGCTAGTTAGCTGGCTTCAGAATCTAATCACCTACACAGTCTCTACATGCAGCAAATAGTTTAAGAGGTGAAACCCACTAAAAGACTTATTACAACAACAGCATAGCAGTTCCCTATCTTATACACTCCTCCACATACACACACACTCATAATTGGCCCACTATCCAGGGACTGCTGCTTTTTTTTCTGGTATATATCTCCATATTTCAAGTAATAAGTGTATATTTCTATTTTTAATTTACCAGTTTCAGACATTTACTGAGTTTGTTTTTATGGAAAATGGGGATTTTTCGCTCATGTACTTCTCACCATTATCCTATATAATAAAAGGCTAATATGCAAATCAACTGAACAGTGGAACACGCACTGGTCGCTATGACACGCACTGACCACCAAGGGGCAGACACTCAATGCAGGAGCTGCCCCCTGTGGTCAGTGCATGTCATAGCAACCAGTAGTCCTGCCATTCAATCGATTTGCATATTAGCCTTTTATTATATAGGATGATGCAAGAGCTGCCCCCTGGTGGTTAGTGCACTCCCACAGAGGGGAGCGCTGCTCAGCCAGAAGCTGTGCTCATGGCTAGTGAGCACAGCAGCGGTGGCGGGAGCCTCTCCCACCTCTGCAGCAGCGCTAAGGATATCCCCCGAGAGCTCCCGGACTGTGAGAGGACACAGGCCGGGCTGAGGGACCTCCACGAGTACACGAATTTCATGCACCGGGCTTCTAGTTTCAATATAATTATACATAAACTAGAGGCCCGGTGCACAAATTCATGCATGGGTGGGGTCTGGCTGCCCCCCCTCCCCAAATGGGAGCCAATTGGGCCAGGCAAGCAGGAGGTTGGCTGGCCAGTTCCACCCCCGATTAGGTGTGGGGGGTCAGTCAGGGGCAGGGCTAGCTGGGGGGATGGGCCAACCCCCAATTGGGCTGGTGGGCCGGCCACAGTGCACATAATAGCGACAG
>NW_006296221.1:661768-673593 GCF_000327345.1 Myotis davidii
CATATATGTGTATATATATATTCTTGATTAAATCTATATTGTTTGCATTACTATGACAATTTAAATGTAATTCACTGCTGAGCCACATAACATATGTTATAAATGTGTTTCCTTTCTTATACTTTTAAAATTAAATTCATTACCTCTTCCTACACCCTTTAACAATCTGAAAAGATCTTTCTCAATACAATTTTGCATGTGGTCAAGCCTGTCAGATCATCTATACTTGCAGTGTTTTTTTGGAGGCCTATACTTACCAATTCAGGTATGTCTTTTACTTTCAGAGGAATTTGGATTAAACCCAAATGAGTCCTGAAACTAGGAGAATCACCATTTTCATAATTTGGGTTGCGAAGATTAATTAATACCTTTAAAAACAAACCCAACAAAATTGATTAGTTTTTTATAGAATGTTTACACTTCTAAAATTGGCAGTGATATTCTTGCTGTATGACCACAAAATTAAAAACTATTTGGGGTTAATCATATACTTAAATAACATTCTAAAATACTCTAAAAATTGTACTAAAATGTTAAAATACCATAAACATGCTTTTAATTAGGATGGCTTAATATTCCAACTGATGATCTATCATTTAATTATAAAAATTTAAGAATTTAATTATAAAGAAAACTTTTTGATGGTTGAAAAATAAAAAATTGTTTGATTATAACAATTTACCAGGAAAGGTGATAGAAAAATAAAAATTACTCGACTGTAATATTCACCAAGGAAAATTTTAGAACCAATTCTAACCCTTTTAAAAACAAATATTGACAATGTTTTTTAGAAAGATACTAAGGCAATATTGGAAGGTCTCGCCTCTAAATCAAACCCACATGGAAAAACAAAAAAAATTTTCAGAAGCCAAGCTAACAAAAAAGAGACTTTACATACTTTTCAAAATTAAGCATATAAAATAATTCATAGAAATTTTCATATCCTTCAATCTAGGAATCTCATTTCTATGAGTATAGTTGTAGAAATAATATAAAATATTTGCAAAAATAGTGCAGGAAGAATGTTAATAAATGCTGTTTATAATGGAAAAACATATAACAACTTACACAATCCACTCGAGGGAATTATTTAAATAAATTATGATCAATTCACATAATACAATACAGTATAATAAGTAATTTATGTAGATAATAACATGAAAAATATTCATAATATATTACATTTTAAAAATTATGATCATTGTGTCTATTGCTATATGATGGTATTATGAGTAATTTTTATTTAACATTTTCTTCTTATGTATGTTTTCTTATTTTTTATTTATTTTTTTTAAGGGGAGAGCGCGAACGCAGTCCCCCACTACCACAAATTATGCAGTTGAGTTTCCCACATTTGGGGAAATTGCAGGGGTCAGCACATCCGGAGTCCAATGGATAAGCCTCGCTCTGGGAAAACCACCTTTGTGATCATGGTATCTCCCCTGCCAGGTAAGTATTTGTTTTCTTATTTTCTATCAACATTCATTTGGGGGAAAGAATAATCATAAGTTTTTAAAATATTTTAAAGTTGAAACTCTTGAAGGAAATCAACAATCAAGAATCCAGGGAAGGAAATGACGATGACAGAAACGCTATCGTATCTGAGGAAGGCATTGAACTGATAACTAATAGTTGATAAAACGAAATGTGCTATAAAGCTCAAAGTTTCATAATATTGCAAACTCTAAATTGAAACTGAAAAAAAATCAATGACATTTGTTTAAAAAATAAAACATTTAGCAAAGAATCAACCATGTTAAATACAGACTAATAGAGAACAGCACAATTTCAGACTAATTACACAAATACTGCATGGGGAACTCACAAACACAGACTGGGAAAGAAAAAGAATCTATGAATTCATGGGTGATAGGAAAGAGAAAATATTAAAAATGCAGACACTATATTAGTAACTAAGGAAATAACTATAGGAAGTGTTCTTAAATTAAAGAACAATCCTAGCATAAATAAGAAAAGCATCAATTCGGCAACAGTTCCTAAGGAAACGGAATATACGACTATTAGGGAGAAAACACAGTTAAAAATAACCATATAAAAATTACATAAAATTTCAGCCCTTAGTGCTAGAAAAGGGAAGGGTTTAGAGGAAACCTTTACTAAGCTAAGAGAAAAAATACCATCACTATAAAGGCGGTTTCTGACCAACCTAACTTCTCTTTAAATTTAAAAGGAGACTATTTCTACTCCAAACAACCTGATAACATTTCTAACAATGTTTAATGCTGGTAAACTGGTATCAGAGACTACAGGTTCAGAAAAGAAATAAAAATAAAATGTGAAAGATTCATTCGTTCATGTAACAACTATTTATTGAGCAAGAATATGCTAAGCCTTGTTCTACCTGTTGGAGATAGAGCAGTTAAAGATAGGAAGAGCTTGCAGCTGGTTTTCTATCTATGCCTACCTCCAGGGATACCTGGGAGTGTGGTCAAGATGGGATGAATGTACTAACTTGTCATTTATAATGTGCTATGTAATAGCCCCTGTGTTTACATTGTTTATTGCCTGGACTAGAACAAGGAGGGGATAAAAAGGGAAAAGATTCCCTGACACCTATACCATGGTATGTGCCAGGCAGCAGGCAACATGACTTCGAGTCGCTATTTTTTATGAAAAAAATCTTCCTAATGGATTTACTTGCCTCTAATCTTTCCATATACCAATATATTTTCCAATAGCAATATCCAAACACAAATCCGGTCATGTTATTCCACTGCTTCATTGACTTGGGGGCTGTTTACATGGTGATTTCCTCTGCCTAGAGATATTCTTGTATCATCATTTCTTTCATACTTTCCCCTCATTATCATACATATATTTAACCAATAGAACTTACCTCAAGAAAATCTTTAGGTGCATAAACAGGTCTGAAATGGCTTAAATCTAGAATTAAGAAGACAGATTACAAACAAAATTTCAGTTAACATAGTACATGTTTATTAATAATAAATATTAATGATTCCTGCATTCATTACTGTGCAGCTAGATTAATTAAACATTTGTAGAGTGTTGGTTATTTGCCATACATTGTGTTAAGTATTGGTAAAAAATAAAAAGACAGTCCCTCCCCTTTGACAGCCTAGATGGCATATTCTGAAAGAAACTGAGAGTCTCCCACTCATATATTTGTAATAGATTATAACTGAATAAACAATGTCAATATAATATAAAAGTTCTATATGAGAATTCTCAAAGTGCATAGAATACAAACCCTACATTCTCAGTGAATTCCTCTAGTTGTACTGAACTGTCCTCTCTTTTGAACTTCTGTGACACACTGCTTCCTATGTTATTTCTTGCCCAGGCCGCCACACTTATTTTTTTTTTAATATATTTTATTGATTTTTAACAGAGAGGAAGGGAGAGGGATAGAGAGTCAGAAACATTGATGAGAGAGAAACATCGATCAGCTGCTTCCTACACACTCCCCACTGGGGATGTGCCCGAAACCAAGGTACATGCCATTGGCCGGAATCAAACCTGGGACCCTTGAGTCCCCAGGCCGATGCTCTATCCACTGAGCCAAACCAATTAGGGCCCCCACACTTATTTTTAAGGAGGATAGTGAGCAATTATGTAGGTGTGTACTTAAGCCATTATATATATTATCATAGTAAAGTATATATAGTTGTCACTAATTATCCTATATATAATAAAGAGGTAATATGCAAATTAACCATCACTCCAACACACAAGATGGCCGTCCCCATGTGGTCAAAGATGGCTGGCAGGGGAGGGCAGTTGTGGGTGATCAGGCCTGCAGGGGAGGGCAGTTGGGGAGGGGACAAGGCCAACAGGGGAGGGCAGTTGGGGGCAACCAGGCCTGCAGGGGAGGGCAGTTAGGGGTGACCAGCCCAGCAGGGAAGGGCAATTAGGGGTGACCAGCCCAGCAGGGGAGGGCAGTTAGGGGCAATCAGGCCTGCAGGGGAGCAGTTAGGAGTCAATAAGGATGGCAGGAGAGTGCTTAGGGGATGATCAGGATGGCAGACAGAAGCGGTTAGGGGCAGGCAGGTGAGTGGTTGGGAGCCAGCAGTCCTGGATTGTGAGAGGGATTCCAGATTGGAGAGGGTGCAGGCTGGGCTGAGGGACACACACACACACACAATCACACACACACACACACATACCCATACACAAATTTCGTGCACCAGGCCTCTAGTATGTTTATAATTTTGATTGACTCAGTTTTAAACATTAAAATTACCCCACAATAAGTTCTTAAAAACATTTTAGAAGTCTTAGAACTTTACACCAGTTGACTTATCTTTAACATCTCAACAGAAGTAAAGCTTGAAAAATATTTGCCTTAACTATGAGTCTAATAAATTCAAGAATGATTTAATTTACTCTTTGATAAAAATGTTTTCAAATGCTGTTTTAAAAAAGGATAATTGCCTTAAATGTTCTCAAAATAAGAGAGAATACTGACCAAAGTCAGGAATTTTCAAACTGAAAAGCAAACAAAACAAATGATAGAAAATTAGTGGGAAAGGAAAGTTGCTATCTGTCCAAAAGTACTGTTAATATTGTTACTTTGGGTCCACAATGACTAAGAATGCAATTTCCCCCCACTACCACATTTTGGAAAAAGCTATTCTTGTACCTGGTTCATCAGTTCCCATTTCATTCCATTTATTGAGAAGTTCTTTCTGTTCTCCAACTGGCCTCTAGAAAAGACAATTTAAAAATTGGTTTCATTTTGTGAAGTTTAGCAATGCAGCTGAAAAATAAGAATCAATAACTCATCTAAAAGTTTAAATAAGGTACTATAACATAAGGAAAAATAATTTCATTACACGCAAACTTTTTTAGAATTACACTTAAATTATTAGTTAGCTATTATATTTAGTTTCAGTGGCTCAGTTAATGAGTCCAAGGAAAGAAGGTAAATAATCTGTACCGGCCAGTAAATTTTACACACAAACACTGCTGCTCAGCCCACATACTACACCGCTTACCCCCTCCAGCAATCTCAGAAATGCACTGCAAAGGGGACTGGCCAAGAGAATGTGACTGAGTCAGTGGCATCATCTTCCTATACAAAAGATAGTAGTATTACACAATACTACCTATTTAGACAGATTTAGTATAAATTTATCTTTTTTAGCACCATTCTCTGGTGTCTTCAGTGACTTGTCCTTGGTTATTATCCAAAGTACATCCACTATATTCTGTTCAACAGCAGGGAACAAATAGCAGGTAAAAAGAACAAAGTGAAGAGTTAGTTTCTCCTACTTGGGAGCAGCTAGAAAGAATCCAGAACATTCCTCACGTGGCTTTTCTCTCCTTTTTCATCTCTCCCCGCTCAAAGCCTCAACTGACAGATAAATGTTGAGTACTAGATCTAAGTACAGCTAATACTATTCCATCTAAATAGTTCTGTAGAGAGATAACAAATCATTCTTTTCATTGCCTATGTTAACATTGAAAGATGGCATCATATTTGCTATTACAAGATGATAGTATGCCTGAACTCCATTGGCTAATTAAAAAATATGGCAATTTTGCTAATTAACCAGAAAATAATGAGTCAACACGTTACTGAAATGTTTAATGTCCACCTATAACCTTTACAGCCAAATCGCTAAATAATCTATAATATAGATTCTATACTTTATTTCTACTTATTCTCAAGTTATAGGTTTATTATAAAAAACATTACACCATACATAACAGAAATCTATATAGAATACACCCACATAATTAATATTTTATATATTTTTGTTTTAAAACAAATTGATATACTAGTAAAAAAGATAAATCTGCCTAAGTTATAACTTCATGATACTTTCCAGTGCTTGATTTACAATAAAATATTTAAATATTAAAAGTACCTTTCGTGCCAATGGGATACTCAGTTCAGTGCACATACTATTTAAACTCTTCAAAATCCTTTTTTCCCAACTTCCCTGAAACATAAAGAACAATCTATTATTGTTTCTGGTTAACAATACTGAAACTGATTTTTAAAGTTAGTAAAAAAAAAAAAAATTAAAGATATTATGAGTTATACAGAAATGGTGAGGATGGTTGAGATTGGTTATCTTCATACCTTAGTTGAGTCAAAAAATATGGATTACAGCCTACTATGTGCCAGCTTTTCCACTTGCAAGAATTTCAACCAGATAGTTAAAGAAGTCATTTCCATAGACACCAGAAACAGAAATAGAATTTCCTGACAATGAAGGGAAATCCAAGAAGAAATTGGCTGCTTTCAAGCTGGGTCAACCTTTAGGTTCCCTCAAGAACTCTAATCTCAATTAAGTGGTATTTATTCATTCCTTTGTTTACTCGCTGGCTCACTGACTAACATATATTGAATGTTTTCTATATATATATGCTATGCACAAAACTAGGACCAGTGTGTAAATGTAATAAGGAGCCTTTGACTAGTTATTATAAGAAAGAAACTCCCCAATAAGTGGAATGACTTAACCAAATGGCTTAAATCCATGACACTGTGAGTTCTGTTTGCAGAAGTACTTGAGCAAAAGGCGATAAACTCCAGAGGTTGCATTGGGTAAACCGGAAGGTCTATTTCAGCTCCAGTTTTATAGATACTTAATTTTTCTCAGGTTGTATTTGTAAAATTGACTAAACCAGGGGTGGGCAAACTTTTTGACTCGAGGGCCACAATGGGTTCTTAAACTGGACCGGAGGGCCGGAACAAAAGCATGGATGGAGAGCTTGTGTGAACTAATATAAATTCAAAGTAAACATCATTACATAAAAGGGTACCGTCTTTTTTTTTTTTTTTTTTTTTAGTTTTATTCATTTCAAACGGGCCGGATCCGGCCCGTGGGCCGTAGTTTGCCCACGGCTGGACTAAACCCTAACTCTGAAAAATAAAAGCTCAAAAAAAATCATAGTTATTTGTGTGCTATTAAATTAAAATTTTAATATACACTTAGCATTCCCAAAAAAGCAAATAAGCTCTTGAAAAATGATAGCTCATTAATACAAAATAAAAAGAAAGTAATGTTTTCTACCCAAAAGACTTATAAAATAAATAAAGCTTTAAAATGTTATTTAGAAGGAAAATAAATGGCCTTTTACATTTAAAATGTTTAAATAGGAAGACATTACCTCTTACCCAAACTCATATCCTCGCCAAATAAAATTATTGTTGGCTTCAAATCAGTTTCCCTAATAATTGGAATGTATGATATTAACTCAAAGGATTTCAAGAGTTTTATAAATAAGGTAATTTCTAAGCCATGAGAGGCAAAAGATTAATAAAAGAATCATAATTGTATAAAAATCTTTAAATGGGTATTAGCTATCACCTTGCTATATTTTTATAACAATGTAAGTAAATAAAAAGTCTTTTAAAATTGTATAATATTTTGTTTTTAAAGATTTTAATGTTAACATTATCACAGGAGTCCCACTCCCCCTACTGTATAATAAATGTGCAGCATGTAAAAATAAATGTCTTTGAAACTATGAAATTAAAACATTATTTTCTTTACGCTGACAAAAAATAAAGTAAAACAAAATAATAATAGCTCAGGTACTTAATAAAAATATTTTAGTAATTCTTTGATTACAAATATAACATTTATTTAATATAATTTGGAAAACAGAATATGTAAAGAATAAAATAATAAATACATATCAATAAATTTCCATCATCCCAAAATAACCATTGTTAACATTTTATTCTCTTCTTTTATTTTTTCTATGTATGTATATATAATTGAGATATATATGTGTGTATACATATATATACTCATGTACATTCTTAAAGTGGAATTATATTGTCATATCTTTTTATTTTTCCATTTAAGATTACATTCTATGCACTTTCCTATTTTGTAATTTCCTCAAAAATGATATTTTTGATGCCTATATAATATTATCTTTTGGAAATGCCATGTTATATTTCAGCAAGCCCTATTGCTATTCATTTAGATTCTTTTAAAGTTTTTCCTCTTATCATGAACATAAATTTCTGTGTTTCTCTGACTCTTTTAGATAAGATTCTAGATGTGGAATTATATTAGGAAAAGAGGTATAGATATTTTTAGGAGGGGACATTTTCTTTTTTTTGTTTATTCAATTCATTCAACATTTTAAGTAATATGTATTGAGCATCTACTGTGGGACAGACACTGTGCCAGATGTTGGAGATACAGCTGGGAAAGAGAGACTGATGCTGTTTCACAAGGACTTCAGAACCTAGTAATAATACAAACGGCCCAAGTATTTCACAAGGACTTCAGAACCTAGTAATAATACAAACGACCCAAGTATTGTGGTAGGAAGTACAGGGTGCTTCCCATGTGGAGGACTACAGACAGGAAGAGTTAACTGAGCATCTGATATCTGGGGGGTCAGAGAGCCTTTCAAAAGAAACTACCATCTAACCTGATCCCTGAAGAATATGCATAAGTCGGCTAGAAATACATGGGGAGTTTCAGGTAGAAGCAGCAGCATAAGCAATGGCTCTGCTGGAACAACTGGGAGAGGTCAAGTTTGATTAGACAGAGAGAATGTACATGTGTGGAAGTGGGGAGGGGAGTGGAAACATGGGGAGGGGCAGTGTGAGTAGGCAAGAGATGAGACTTGAATCATAAAAAGGGGCAAGACCAGTTACAGCCTGGTAAGCTAAAGTAAAGGGATGGAATTATATCCTAAAAGTCTTAGAAGTTTTAAGAGGTGGAGTGACAATAAGACAAAAAGACCAATTAGATAGGGAATGAGAATTGAAATAATATAAAACTAACAAACTTCCTATTTTTGCTTAGGTTACTGGATTGATAGAAAACAGAGTAAATTCAGCCACATAGCATACCTGAAGTTTGCCTGAAGGTTTCTGGACTGTACAGAGAAACAGGCTGAATACCATCTGGAACCAGAATTCCAGGTTCAAATCCCAACTCTTTCACATACTAGTTTTGTGAAGTTGAATGAAAGATCATAAGAGTAACTCACCTCAAAAGTTTGCCATGATGATTAAGTGAGTGAATACTTGTAAAGCCCTAGAATGGCGCCTGCCACACGATTAGAGCTCCATGTGCTTACTAATATTATTTCACAAGAAAACTCAGGAACTTGTATTTATCATGCTGTGTAATCTTTTCTTCATAATGCTTTCTCTGAAGGATGTAGCTAAATAGTTCCCAAGGTACTTTACATGGAAATGGGGTTCCATGGTCATGTAAGTTTGAACAACACTGGACTAAATCACAGTGAACAGTTTCTTTACTGAAGAAGTTTTTGAGCCATTAACATTCAGAACAGATTGTAAGCAACAAAATTAAGAAGTTTTCAATTAAAACCCAAAGTATAAAGTAAATATCCATGAGTTTATACAGATATAAATAATTAAATAAACAAAGGGGGGGGGAGAGAAAATGGGAGAGAGAGAGAGAGAGAGAGAGAGAGAGAGAGAGAGAGAGAGAACTCTTCCATAAGGAAAAATTCAAAATAATTTGTTGATACTCCCTCCTCAAGGAAGCAAGAGCATAACTACCCCTCCTTAAGTGTGGACTACACACAGTAACTTCCTTCCAAAGAGTAAATTATACAGAGGGGGGAAGGAGTGACTTTACAGTGATGAAACCTCACAAATACTACCTCTGCCAGATGATCAAGGTCAACATTAACAACACTTCCTAGCCACCTCCCCTAGAGCACACAACCTTACATTACAACTACCTATGTCCAAATCTTCTTAAACCATGAAGTTATCTAAAGGCAGAATCTAAGTTATTTCTGAATCTCCATAGCACATAGCAGAGTGTCTTCTCCTACTAGGTATTTATTTAGTAAATATTTTTTTAAATATATTTTATTGATTTTTTACAGAAAGGAAGGGAGAGGGATAGAGAGTTAGAAACATCGATGAGAGAGAAACACCGATCAGCTGCCTCCTGCACACTCCCCACTGAGGATGTGCCCGCAACCCAGGCACATGCCCTTGACCGGAATCGAACCTGAGACCCTTCAGTCCGCAGGCCAACGCTCTATCCACTGAGCCAAACCGGTTTCGGCAGTAAATATGTTTTAAATGAATATTGTAATCATTGGTAGAAGAGATTGCAAATGCCATTACTATTCATTCAACATAAACTTACTAAGATCCTGCTATATAAAAGTTAGCATACTAGATATAATGGGCATACAAAATGTTTCTACAGCATTACTGCTTTCAAAAGACATAAATTTCAGAATGATATGTATAGAAATTACTATAATGGAATGCAATTGGTGAAAAGGGCCATGAAATGATCGTGTGCTACAAGAGTGCAAAGAGGGAGAGACACTTTTCAACCGTGGTGTAACATCAGAGATATCATCTGAGCTGATCCTCACAAAGTAAATAGGATTTTCATAATGCAAATCAGGCAGAAAGGGCTTTCCATGATGATAAAAAAATAAGAAAGGTATTAAAGATGCAAGAGGGAAAGACAAAATAATTCACTTGGATGGGCACATAGGACAGTTATAAGACAGCAAAGACTGATAAAGTGAAAGGGGGCACTGGAGACAAATAGTAAAAATTCTTAAATGTTGGGCTTTGGAATAGGAAATTAATTTGTTAGGCAATTGGGTGGGAGTCACTAAAAGTTTGTTAGAAGGCGGTGAGATACATTATAAGGGTTCATCTGCTTGTAGTTCAAGTTCATTGTGTTGAGATTACATAAGGTGATAGACTCATTAAAAGTTAAGAGGTGTCAGAATAAGACAAGGATGCTAATTAATGTCTGAAACCAAGTAAGCACTCAACAAGAGATAGTCATCATCATGATCATTGTGGTCACTATGGTAATAATGATGAAAAAGAATAGAAGGCTTTAAGACTATGGAAAAAAATCACTTATAGAACTTAGTGAGTATTTGGATTTGGAAAAATGAAGTCGAAGATATTTCATGTCTACATTAGTATAATAATGATGGAACCCAATCATCAGAATTAGGGAAGGCAGAAGGTATACTCATTTTAGAAAAAACATCAGAAACTCGGTTTTAGACATGCTGAGTTTGATCTAACAGAAGAAATGCACAGTAAACAGTTGATCTTAGAGGAATAGGTCCAAAAAAGGTGTAGCAGCAAAGCAGGAAGCTATGGAAGCTTGAATGAGATGACCTAAAGATTCTCAATAAAATAATTGCCATGTTCAAAATGAGTGAGATAGAGGTAGAATTTCAGGCTACACAAGCATGGCAAAATTTTGGGAAAATCGAACCAGAAACCACGTAATAAATAATGAATTATAAAAGGATTGACAGGCAGCAAAATGAATCCACTGGAAGATGAATAAGTGGATTTAGTCAAAATTAATGGTCAACATATATGATTTTCCTCCTAAGTGTTCAACAGTTGGGAGAAGAAAACGAGTAGACAGTAGAGGTAGCCTATGCTGAAGGACATGTGACAGGATTTATTTTTTTTAACTGCTTTTTGCAGTTTTTCTGTTTGAATTATTTTATTCTTTTAAAGTGACTTTTAGTTGTTTTCAGCCCATTTATAGTGTATATTCACGAGTTCTGCAACAGAACACAGTGAGTACATAACAGTCTGCTATGAGAACAAATGTATTTCAAACTAGTGGCCCGGTGCACAAAAATTTGTGCACTCGGGGGGCATCCCTCAGCCCAGCCTGCTCCCCCTAACAGTGTGGGAGCCCTCACAGGATGTCCTACTGATGTCCCTGTGAGGAGCGGGCCTAAGCCGAAGTCTGGCCTCCCTCTGTGGAAGGCCACTGGCCGATCAGGTATATAGATACTTTCTGAAGGCAGCACAGACTCCTTCCTTATTTCTTTCCTCTGTGGTTGGAGAATAGGGGACTAAACGG
>NW_006296221.1:675419-677994 GCF_000327345.1 Myotis davidii
CCCCCCCCCCCCCGGGGGCGCACACAGGAGTGGGCCCCGTGTCTCTGGTAGGCGGTGGAAGTGGTCAGCACCGCTTGCCTTGGCCCAGCCCCCGCCCCCCCGTCGCACACAGGAGTGGGCCCCAGTGTCTCTCTTAGGTGGGTGAAGATCCCACTGCTTGCCTTGGCCCCAGACCCTGCCACCCCCCAGATCACATACAGGAGTGGGCCCGAGTCTCTGGTGGGCGGGGGAGGGCTCTGGTGTAGTGATCAGCACCGCTTGCCTTAGCCCCGGCCCGCCCCCTCCCCCATGGCACACAGGGGCCTGGATGGCGGCTTGCGCTGTCCTACCCTGCCTTCAGTATGCAAATTAGCCGCCATCTTTGTTAGCAGTTAACCGCCATCTTGGCTGACAGTTAATTTGCATATCTTGCTGATTAGCCAATGAAAAGGGTATCGGTTGTACGCCAATTACCATTTTTCTCTTTTATTAGATAGGATATGCCATCATCAATACTGGCTTCAAAAGCCAAAATTTTAAGGGTACCCTGTGTCAGTTCATCCCCATTTCATTCCTTTAATATCACAGAGCAAGGGGAACTTCTATCATATTTTAAATTTCAGACCTGTATGGTACATAGTATTTTTTTTCTACTCAATGTTTTCAGGATTACTTTAAGTATGTGTGATCCTTGGTTACTGAAAGTAAAAAGAAGAGTATACAAATACTATTCACATCACTTTATTGGTTCTTACCCAGTTTTTCATACAGTGAATAACATATACTCCTGACATCAATAAGGACCTTTCATTCTGCATTATATAACCTGACATGGAAAATAAAAGTAAGCAATAGCCAACCTGTGCTTTCCTCATGTATACCAAAGGCTCTTTAAGATGTTCCGGAGGTACTGCAGGATGACTAGGTAGAGGAAACCTAGGAACAAGAAGAGGCAGCTTAATATTGTACCTTACTCTTGATAATTAACTAATTTTCTTGGTTAGAAATTACTTACCTCTGTAGCCCATGTTATGAATGAAATAGACTACTTATTAGCAGTGTATGTGTTGACACAAGGTGCAACAGCCTGACAAACTTCAACTCTTACCCTACCATTACTGTAGTTTTAGATTAGCAATTTAATTACTTGTTAAATTGCATAATTATCTGGGTTCATAAATTGAGGTAATTTAAAATATTATTTGGCTCTGTAAATGCTCATGATAATTGTCCTATTAATTTTAACACAGAAATATAAACATTTAGAGGAATCTTTTAAGAAAAAAAAATCCATTGACATACTAACATATCAACTCTTATCCTTTTTCACTGATTATATATTTTTATACAGTTGAAGTAATAACAGAAATATTTATTTGAATATCCAGGTTTTACTATATAATACATTCATTTACAAATTTAATAAAATTTTAAAGTTTTATGAATTCTTTCTGTTTTCTAAGTCACTTTACATTTTATATTCAAAATGTATTGTTTTTATTAAGAAAACATTTATTTAGTCAATAGATTTTTGAGCCATTCTAGGTACTAAATATATGATAGTGATTAAAACAATATCCCCTATTCTCATATATCTGACATTCTAGTAAAGAAAGTGAATAATTATAAAAACAAATAAATACATAGAATAACACCAGATAGTAATAGGTGTCATGAGAAAATGAGAGCAGGTGATGGGATAAAAGTGCTTTGGAAGGGTAGGGAAGGCATCTAGGGGAGCTAATATTCTAAGACATAAGTGGGAAGAAGCAGCCTATCATACAAAGATCTGGGGCAAAGGGAAAGCAAGCATAAAACCCTGAGGTGGAAACATTTGGAATGTTTAAAAATCCTTAAAAAACAACAAAAAAAAAAACCAATAAACAGAATGGTTGGGATATAGTGATCAAGGCACAGAGTGATGCGAAATCACACAGAAGGCAATGGGAAAACATGATCGTTAACTCCAATCTCTTTCACAAAAAGAGGTTAGTTATAGGACCTGTACCTACAGCAAAGCAACTATGTTGCATAGTCAAGAACCATACACCAAATTCTCAAGAAATTCCTCATCCAAAGTGGGACATCAGCATGTGAAGGGTTAATGACATACAAAACCACCAGTACCTATCCCAGAACCTAAATGCAAGAGGCTCAAATGTCCATAACAAATGTTTCTAGAATAGAAAAGAGTAACCTATCCTACCTCATTTAAAGACAGCTTCACTTACTGATTATTTCTAGCTCATTGTTTTTCCCACTAAAATCTACATTCCATATACCTGAATAAATCACCTTTCACAAAGGAAAACATGATAACCTCTAGATACCTCAGTATTTCTTATATGCAAGATCATTTTAAAAACCATTATTTCATGGTGCTCAATGTGTCATTTGTAAAGGGACATGTGGTTTAGAATTAAATATCACTCTAAAATCCTTCCACTTTAATAATAATTACAGTACTTCTAAATGCAATAAAACTTAGAAATTTAGGATTGAAATTGGGTGCACTTACTGCAGAGAGAGGGTTGTCAGATAGAAACCTGTGCATCATTCTTGACTCCTTCCTCTTTCGATCCCCTGAGCCCCCACA
>NW_006296221.1:678033-691373 GCF_000327345.1 Myotis davidii
CTTTTTCCTCCCCACGGACACTGTTTCAGGGAACCAGCATCTCTGGTCTGCATTCACCCATCAGACTGTCCCTGCTTCCATGCCATTTTCAACCTATATGCCAATTTGCCTGGCTGCTAGCCAGGAGCGACGTCTCCCATGTTCACCAGTGCTTGCAATCCCAGTGTCTAACAGCCGTGGGCAAACTACGGCCCGCGGGCCGGATCCGGCCCGTTTGAAATGAATAAAACTAAAAAAAAAAAAAGGCCGTACCCTTTTGTGTAATGATGTTTACTTTGAATTTATATTAGTTCACACAAACACTCCATCCATGCTTTTGTTCCGGCCCTCCGGTCCAGTTTAAGAACCCATTGTGGCCTTCAAGTCAAAAAGTTTGCCCACCCCTGGTAGCATAATGCCTGGCGCACCCTAGATAACCAGCACATTGTTGAATGAATAAAATGTAAATATGGTCATGTCGCTACTCTGCTTAAACTTTTAAATTGACACCCAAATGCTATTAGGATCCAGTCTACAAAGCCTTGAGTATGAAGCATATTCCTGCCTATGTGGCTAATATCATCCTTTACCATGGCCCTTCCCCTATACCAGTTGTCGGCAAACTGCAGCTTGGCAAACCGCGGCTCAGAGCCACATGCGGCTCTTTGGCCCTTCAGTGTGGCTCTTCTGCAAAATACCGGCTCTTCCACAAAATACCAACTTCTGCGCATGGGCCACAAAGTTTAAATCACACTGTACGTACGTGCCCACATGTGGTATTTTGTGGAAGAGCCACACTGAAGGGGCCAAAGAGCCGCATGTGGCTCGCGAGCCGCGGTTTGCCGACCATGGCCCTATACCACCCAGCCCTTCAACTTCTGTTCCTTCACTGAGCCACAGTTCCCCATCCAAGTCTCTGAGCCCACTGTTCCCTTCTGCCTACAGCACGGCTCTTCACATGCTGCACTGTATTCCCAGTGCCCAGAGCAGTGCTGGCACATGGCAGGGACTCAGTAAATACCTGAGGAATGATGAAATAGTAAATAAACTACAAAAGCTAACATTCTAGATCTACATTTTTTGTAATGACAAATGGTTCTATATATCTCAATGGATGCTGAGGGCAAGTCCACATACACAAAGAAGTTAATTTTTTGTATGATGTTCTTAATAATATTAATAAAGAGAAAAAGGGTAATATCCCAAATGGTAACAATAAATAGAACATTGGTAAGCTTCAGTTTTCTGAAATAGTAACCTACAAGAAGCCCTAATTACACTGAATAAATTTGTAATATAAATGTTGGTGACATATAAAAACTCTATATAGTTACAGCAGGAAGGCTGGGGAGGGTTGGGGGGCCAGAGCGGGTGGGTAAGAGATCAACCAAAGGACTGTTGTCTGCATGAATATAAGCATAACCAATGGACATAAGACATTGGGGGATAGGAGAGACCGGGGGAATGTCAAGAAGGGGGGAAAAAAGGAGACATATATAATACTCTTTGTACTACTTTAAGCAATAAAACAAAATTTTTTTAAAAAAGGAAACATCCAAAAACAACAACTATCTATAGTTAATATTCTCAGGCAAAACTGTAATTTTTAAAAGTATTAACTAATTTTAAATGCTATATTAATATTAATAAGAAATAATACAATGAGTATACATAACAATACTGTATTCAGCACTTACAAAGTAAATATAGCTAAACATAGTATTTCATCATAGGTAGGAAAAACTCACACACTCAGTTCACTATAAACAGCATTCTGAAGTTTCTTCTCCCAACCTGTTTTTAAAAAAATAAAATATATAAACATATTAGTTTCAAAGATAGATATACATTATAATTAATGTATCTCACTGTAACATTATACTCATTTGTGAAAGCACTTTATCAGCTGCCAATTGCTGTGTAGTGTTATTAAGGATTAGTTCCTATGCATTCATTATATCCCTTGGCAAACACTGAGTAGCCAAGTTGTCAACATCATATTATTTTTTAAGTAAAACTATTGCACCATTTCTCAAGACGGGAGAGAAAGTTCCTTCTTCTACCATTAAGTTGCTCAACAAATGCTGAAATCTCTAGCCATTGCACTACTAGTTCAATGATGACTGTACCTAGAGAAAAGCAAGAAAGAGCCAGGTAGCCCGGCCGGTGTGGCTCAATGGTTGAGCATTGACCTATGACCCAGGAGGTCATGGTTTGATTCCTGGTCAGGGTACATGCCTGGGTTGCAGGCTTGATCCCCAGTGTAGGGCATGCAGGAGGCAGCCAATCAATGATTCTCTCTCATTACTGATGCATCTACATCTCTCTTCCTCTCCCTTCCTCTCTGGAATCAATAAAAATACTTTAAAAAAAAAAGAAGAAGAAGAAGAAGAAAGAGCCAGACACTTGGAAAATGCAGACCACAAGTAATCAGTTACATGAACTGGTCAGTAAACGCCTACCAGCAGAAGTGGTAGATCAGTTACCTTGGCTGATAGCTACTTGAACTTTTCTGGATAAGTAAACCACTTAATAGCTCAGGTTCCATGTACAAAGGTTAGAATAGGGAACCTCTCTTCTTGCTCTAAAAGTGGGGCGGGAGGAGGGGGGATTTTTGTTGTTGTTGTTTGTTGAAAGGATAGAAAAGAGGAGGGAAAAGAATTGTAGAAGGAAAAAAAATATATACCAAAAAAAGGAAAAGACAAGTTCCTGAATGAGGAGGATTTTTCATATATTCAGGATGTATTTGATCAGGAAGGTAAACAGTATTTAAAACTAACTGATGTAAAGCAGTCATTTTCTTAGTGACCCTAAATTTTTACAGCATTTATTGAAATGTTTGAAAGTTCTAATTCTTCCCAAATAGAAATATATCCAGCCACTGTTTCACAAGTTTGAATGAGTGATTAGATGGGGATGAAATATTTCCTTCAAATACAGTATTTCCTTATTTTGCCTTAAAGAATTAGGGGGAAAAGAACAACTTACAAACCTGATGTTTTAAAGAATCTCTTGATATCTTCTTTTAGAGATTCAAGTTTAATATCAGTTCTCTGAAGACTGGCCTAATTTTAGAAAAAAGAAAAAGAGGTCAAATAAGTCATTGGGTTGATATTTAATGTTAACGGAAATTTTTAAAAAGTGTGTCCAAATATACAGACTATTTAAAAACCTCGCTCTGAGGTCAGAACTCCTGGGAATTAACTAGATGAGCTCAAAAGACAGAACTCTTTTTCAACTACTCTGAAATAGAGGATCTGTGGTATTAAACATTTCTACTCAAAATATAAAAACTTGTAGCTCATAGCTATCTAACATCATCTAGTGTTTTTATCTTTATGAATACTTAACATCATTTTTCCAGTAGAAAAAAATACTCAGACTTCATAAGTTCATTCTCCTAATATTATACCCAACATATACAGCATCTACACCTAATGACCAAAAATGGATTGCATCCTTAAAATGGATTTTTGATTAGTATCTTCCTCTTTGGATTGCTGCTCAATGTGAACCTGCATTTGTTGTGCATATTTATGGGAAATATATAAAACTACTATCTCACAAATGCTTATTAGTACCTCTTTCCTCTTCAAGCACAAGCTTTTTATTCTACTGATATTTCATACTGTAATTTTTACCAAAAATATAATTTCTCGAACCTATAACGGCTTCATGACTTTCAATGTGTTGATCTTTCATCACTTAGCTCTCTCTATCAAATTCCAGAAGTCTACTTCTTAAGAATTATTTCTAATAGAGTATCTCATAAGCATTTCAAACCTATGAAATAAAAATATTAATCTTATCTTCCATTTACTACTTTGCTCCTTCTCTTCTATTTTTTAATCTTCATCCATGCAATTACTATCACCACATCTTCCAACTCAGAAACATTAGTTATTCTCAATTCCATTCTAACTCTTCTAAGATTTAACCCACTTCTGGAAAGATTTCTTTGGTGACAATGAGTTGTTTTTGCTTTTTTTAATCTCCCTGATTTCCACATAAAAAAAAGACCAAGCAACTCAATACCAAAAGCAACATCCCATGGAAAACATGTGCAACAAAACTTGATGATAAGATATCCCCTACAAGGCTAACATACAAGCAATAGGGAACACACCAAAGACACAAAATCTATAGTGTATGGTAGTAGCATCTGTGGAGGGGAAGCAGGGGGTTATCTGATATATGTAAAAACAGAGAACTCCAAAATAGCCAACAAGTTCACTGGAACGTATGATAAACCAATTTTAGAACAGGAGCTGAAACTGAGAGGGGTTTGGCCTAATCCAGTCGAGTGAATTAGGTCTGAAGAGACTAGAGCAGCCTTCCACCTGTGAATTCTTGAAACTGACCAACTAGTGCACTGCACCCTTTTCAGACAAGGCCACCTTGAGGAGAAAATACTACTAATAAAGTAACAAGAATTGAGGATGACAGTGAACTAATTTATTACCTTGAAGACTGGTAAATAAAGGAAAAGTAATTTATCTTGCTTTTCCTATGGGAACTGTACCACTGGGCAACCAAATAGTAGATAAGAGGAAATGTCTCTTTATAGAGGAATTCCAGCTAATAACTAAAACAGATATGATATAATTAGAATATCACCATTTTGCAACCCCTAATAACTTACTAATTCCAGGCATTGAGCAGAAACAGCTAATAACATTGCAAAAGACAGACACAATGTGCTTCTCGATGAAAGAACACTTGCTGCCAATGTCGGCAACCACCTGCGTCTGCTCAAGCCACTGGGTCCAGCTGTCAATTTACAAGTCACACAAAGGACAGAGGAACATGTTACACTTCGCCAGGGGTGTGTAATCAGAAAAACCCAGGATGTGAGAAATTATAAAGGTCAAATGGCCCAGTTCTTCAGCGATAAATTATAAGGAAAAAGAAGGGAAGGAGAGGAAACCTATAGATTTTTAAAAGACTTTAAAAGGCACATCAAAAAAATATTTTTAATTGGCAAGACCAAGTTAGGGTCTCTAGATACACATTTGGGTAATAAAACTATCAAGAAATGCAGGAAAGTGATTACCAAATCAGGCGGTGGGGGAGGGAGGGATTCGTGATGGGGATGGGGCAAATGAAGGGGTTTCTGGTATGGCTGGCAAAGTTCCCCCCCCTTTTTTTCAGTTTTTCTTTTGTTATTTCAAGAAAAAACGATTTTAAATATAATAGTGTTACATGCAATAAACCTTAATATTTCAAGAAAATGATCTTAAATATAATAATGTTACATGCAATAAACATTAATATCTCAAGAAAAACAATTTTAAATATGATAACATTACATGCAATAAACACCAATTATTCAAGAAAAATTATCTTACATATAATAATACTGCGGGCAATAAACATTAATTATTTCAAGAATAAAAGGATTTTAAGTATAATATCTGTGAGTGCCTGGCCAGCCCTTACGCTCCTCCACCCCTTCTTCTACCAGTCTCTATGCGGTCTCCATCTTGGGTATCAGGGTTCTCTCCTGTGAGTTTTCAGTTTTAGAAAACTTTAAGAGGGTGCCTGAACTTTTAGCTGCCACTCCCTGGCTGACAGCACCCCACTACTTTTCACAGCTAGATGTTATGTGGGTACCCTCCTCAGTTGGGTGCTTTCTGCTGGGGAGCCCAGCTTTGGGATTAGATCCCAGAGTTCTTAGTGGCACCCCCCAGAGCTGAGATATCTCTCTGGACATCTGTGAGTGCCTGGCCAGCCCTTACGCTCCTCCACCCCTTCTTCTACCAGTCTCTATGCGGTCTCCATCTTGGGTATCAGGGTTCTCTCCTGTGAGTTTTCCATTGATTATTCAGAAAGCCTTCAAAGTTTCCCTTTTTTAGCAGAGTAGGTTTGACAAGGTAGTTCATCTTATAATAATTCATTATATTATAGGTTTGTGTAGTTTCCTTTTGTGTTTTATTTTATGAATAAAAAAGGGTAAAAAAAGATTGAAAAGGGGTCAAAAAAGATTAAAAATATATATCTCCCAACCTATTCCCTGTCTCCATCTAAAGTCCGCACTTAAGTCCTCCTTGTTTCTCGTTTGGATCACTGCAACAGCTTCTGAACTGGACATCCTGACGCCTTGTTAAATTGCAACTACCAACCACCCCAGCCTCACACCCCCTTATTCTGCTTTTTCTTCTTAATATTTATCACCTCCTAATATGCTGTGTGATTAACTTACTATGTTCATTGGTATAGTGTCTATGTCACTTCACTGGAGGTGGTGAGCCCCACTGTCCCCACCCCACAAGGTCCCAAAAAATAAGCCTAAATCCTTCTCCGTGAGACAGCCTCACATATTCAAAGATAGCTATTGTGACTTTCCTAAAAGCCTCTCATCTTAAGGCCTCATATATCTCCAGGTTCTCTAAATTCTCTTCATATCATAGATTCTTCTTACTACTCCGGCCATTCTTCCCTGAGCCAAGTCCAATCTAACTTGTCCTCTACTATAGTCACTTCCTCACTGACCTCTCTACTTCACTAATCCCACTAGACCAGGGGAGGGGAACATCCGACCCACAGGCCATATAAGGCCCAAGAAATCATTTGGTCTAGCCCTGCCAAGGCAACCACAGCCAGAACTCAAAATTCAAGCAGAGAGGCTGGGAGGATATAACCTTTACTGGGTAGGATAATCTCCTTCAGTCACTTCCTTGTAGCCTATCAGTAGAGCAGTGACCTTGGAATAGCCCTTGTAATGGAACACAGAGATTAACCTAGACAGGATTAAAATCAACAGAACTAGATAGAGACAGGATTTTTGGCAAAGGTCAGATAAGAAACAAGGAACTGTAGAACGTTACCCAAAACATACCATGATGTGATTATAGAGGCATGCCTATAGGATCAAATGGTATAAATACAGATGTAATAGGATAAAAAAAAGAACCTGGCTATGATGATCAACTGAACGCTGGCTCTGTGTCATTCCTTCTTCGCCGACTCCGTCCACACCTTGGGGAACCCCTGGACCTACTGGGGCTGGACCCCAACACACTGAGCCAAACTGGCTAGGGCCATTCATTATTAACATAAACTATTTTTATTAAAAAAAAACACCCTGTATATTCAGAAATAAAACTTAACGAGAAAAAGAGGCACTGTCTTAGATTTTTGCAAAAAATCTAAGATGTTTGGCTTAACCCCTTCCCCAACAATTTTTTTGTTAAAAACGTTTCTTTTTCAGACTAATTTTTTTATTTTGGTTCTATATAGTATTTTTGATGCTGGTTATGAAAACAGTTTGTAACTCGTCTTCCTATAAACCATATTTTTTTACCATATTTTCTTAGTATACTCGTCGACGACTGAAAAAGAACATTTTGTGAAAACGAGTATACACGTTTCTGCCGGGGAAGGGGTTAATAAAAGGCAGCTGGATTCTGCAATATTCTGTGATATTCCAACCCACCATGTCGTTTCCATTGATACATGTGGAAAAAAATCAGTGTCACACAGATTGTAACTGGAAAGGGGGAGGGTAATGTAATATCCTTTTCTAATAATGTTGATATTCTCCTTTGATAGTACACCAAAATTTGACAAGTAGTAGTTTCAATTAGTTGCAATTTTGAATTTGATTATCAATAAACTTCATATTTTATTACATAAACATGTATTATAGATCTGCCTTACACTATGAATCAATCTCCTATTTATACATAATTTTGTAACATTAAACATTGATCATTTCAAATATATCAACTAAGTGATGCAGTGGACACATTTCATTAAACAATATCAAAAAGTAGCATTCTTTAACATCACCATCAATATAATCAAAGTCTTTAAATATTGGGAAGCCATCAAGTTCACAGTGGTGAACACAAGCTTTATAGAATCTAATTTTTATTTAAAGCATGAATTTTATCATTGGTAACACATAATGGTTTTCTTTGAAATGAGGCTCACTTTATTCATATAGAGAAAACATCTGCAAGTCAACAATAGCTTGTCAATCACTCTGAAGAAAAATGGTGTTTCAGTTAAAAAAAAAAAAGCAGTCCCACTTGTAACTCAATCAATGAATTAATTGCAGGGGTGCTTTTCCTCTTTTTTGTGATTAATCACTATGCTTTCATTATGTTCAATTTGTAACAATGAAATTGGGGGTCACCACAACATGAGGAACTGTAGTAAAGGGTCTCAGCATTAGGAAGGTTTATTTCTACCTCAGTTTCTGGCTCCTACCCAGTCTGGCTCTGGTCCGGGCTTGGGCAGGAGGCAACCAACTGATGTGTTTCTCTCACATCGACATTTCTGTCTTTCCCTCTCTCTCCCACTCTTTCTAAACATCAATGGGAAAATATCCTCGGGTGAGAATTAAAAAAAACAAAGGTGGGTAACCTGCTCCGAAGGTCAAATCTGCAAGCTTCTCCTCCCAGGGGGTCTGGAATGAATGTCCTTTTTTTTTTTTTTTTAACATATTTTATTGATTTTTTTTTTACAGAGAGGGAGGGAGAGGAATAGAGAGTTGGAAATATCCATCAGAGAGAAACATCAACTAGCTGCCTCCTGCACGCCCCCTACTGGGGATGTGCCCGTAACCAAGGTACATGCCCTTGCCCGGAATCGAACCTGGGACCCTTCAGTCCGCAGGCCGATGCTCTATCCACTGAGCCAAACCGGTCAGGGCCGGAATGAATGTCCTTGAGCATCTCCAGGAAGGCCTGCGGGGATGATGCCTCCACATTCTGGAAGTTGTTTTGGACTCTGCCCAACAGGACGAAGTATTTCGCCTCCAGCCAGATGAACCCGAAGTGGTTCTCATCGAACAGGATGAAGACTCCAGGGAAGCGCCTGGTGTAGGCGAAGCCAGGTAAGGTAACAGTAACAGTGTCCACGCCATAGAAACACATCCTGCAGGTTCCGGGGTAGATCTGGTCTCTTGAGCGCACACCCACAGGCAGAACAAACGGGACAGGCTGCTCCTCCGAAGCTGCAGCCCCGGACTCCCCGACGCTGGGCTGGGCAGGGCTCTGCCAGCCATGGCCCTCACTTTCCTCAGTCCCGTCTTGCTGCTGCTGCTGCTCCCGGATCACCTGTCTGTCAATCTTCCTGACCACGCGGGAGAGCTTGTTGAAGTTGCGGAAGATCTCGCCACCTCGCAGCTGGATGCGGTGCCCGAGGTGGATCTCTAACATCCCGATGGAGTCTCCCGTGATCTTCGTGACCCTGGCGTACTTCCCATGGAAGCTGAGCATGACAATCTTTAGGCCGAAGGCATCGTAGTTGCCTTGGAAGAGGCCTGGCCTGATGAGGTCGTCCGGGTGGCTCGGCGGGAGGTAGAGGCGGCGGTAGGCCAGGCAGTCATATTGATAGCTGTCCTCCCGCACCGGCACCAGTCCCAGCGTCAGCACCAGCCCCCGTTCTTTCCTAAGTCTCGCTGTTAAATCCTTTCCGTGGTCTGTCTTGTTGCACTGGAGGGTGAGCCTGTCCTTCTGAATCTGCACGTGGCGGTTGTGGGGCCTGATGTGGCGGCCTTCCATGCACTCCACCGTGGCTGATTTCCTCTGCGGCAGGCGAATTCTGAACGCGGGCTCGAATTGCACTGGGCCATCCACATGGGTGTTAAGGGAAGGCCCGTACGTCCAACCAGTAATGCATAAGCCGTCCACCACGACATTCAGCAGTGTTCTATAGTCCTCAGTATCTAGCTGCCACAATCCCAAAATGTGTCTATATGGGTGGCGCAGCTTCGCATAGCCTTCTCGATAAGACATACCTATCATCTCCAGGTTCTGCAAGTTTTCACAAATGCCATACTCCTCCCGGCAGCGCCGTCTCCAGATGCTGTCGATGTGCAGGATGTGGCGGAATTTGGTGCAGGCCTGGGCCAGGCTGCTCAGATCGGTGCCAGGGAGCGAGGCGAAGATCTCCACCAGCATCTCCACCGGCAGGTCCTGCAGCGAGCAGTGCAGGGGCGGCATGGGGCTCGCGATTCCTCCACTCCCCGCACAGCACCGTGCTGCCGCGTCCGCCTCCACGTGCTTTTCTTCCCGGGCCGGGGCCGGCTTGCCGTCAGCCGCTGCTGTCTCACCTGGGCCCTGGCACTGCTGACGACACCAACATCCCCGCGAAGAGCCCACGCTGCAGAGACCAGCGCACTCCTCCATGTCTCGACGCATAATAGCCACCACAGTGTGGGCTGCTGTGCCTCAGACGGCTTTAAACTGGCTGGTCCCGCCCCAGAATCCAGCCACGCCCCCCATGGCCTAGCCACGCCCCCTCAGAGAGGAGCCAATTGTAGGACTTTAGCAACACTTCCAAAGAAACCCATACCCATTAACAGTTGCCTCCCTTTTTCAGTGCCCCCTCCCTGTCTTCCAGCCCTAGCCCCAGGCAGTCACTAATCTGATTTCTGTATGGATATGCCTCCAGGGATATGCCTATGGGGGCAGGGGACATTTCACATAAATGCAGTCATAATAGCTGGTCTTTTGTGACTGGCTTCTTTCACTTAGCATAACATTTTAAAGTTTTATGTATACTATATTCTAGTGTATGGGTATACCACATTTTGTTTACCCATTCATTAGTTGATGAATACCTGGGTGGTTTCCAGTTTGAGGCTCTTATGGATAATACTGCTATGAACATTGTGTACAAGTTTTTTGTGTGAACATGTTTCCATTTCTTTTGGGTATGTACCTAGAAGTGGAACTTCTGGGTCATCTGGTAACTCTATGCTTAGAATATTGAGGAACTGCCAAAAACTTTTTCCAACGTGGCCCCACTATCTTACATTTCCACCAATGTATGAGGGGTCCAATTTTTAAACATTCTCATGAATGCTTTTTTAAAAAATATAGCCATCCTAGTGAGTGTTGAGCGGTATTTTATTATAGTTTAGAGCAGAGTTATTCACTGTAGGTTGACTTGACCTTGAACTCCATAAGGGAAATCTCTTTTATGCTCAGCCTTCACCCAGCCTCTGCCAAATCTCTCAGGCTCCTGGTAGGAATGGGCTCCTACATGTGAGCAAGGATGGACTTGAGTTCTTCACTTTGAGTTGACCTTGAGCTCTTCACTCTCAAGTGACTAACCTTGCTAGTTCCTTCAGTGAATAGATGCCCTCAGAAAAAAGTTCACAGGATCTGCCCACTATGAACATAATTTTCCTATGGGCTGAGACTGGCCCTGCCCATTCAGACAGGCTTCCATTCTCATGTAGAGAGCAGCTAGATTCCTTCTCTCCACTTTTCTGGATTCCTACCAGAGAAACACTCTCACCTTTGGAGGGTGCTCTTAGTGCCCTGGGAGGAATTTGATTTGCCTTTTGTCAGGAATAGATATTTGGGGTGGTTTATTTGATAGAGGGGTGTAAATTCCATCTGCCACAGACACTGACTTCAATCATTTAAACACTAAAATTTCCCAATCCCTCCTTTGAAGAATAGCCCTATGTTATTATTGGTATGTAACCAGGTAATGGGTGTAAAGACTCTTCTTTTAGGATCCTGTATCGATGGGGTTTTGAGGGACCATCTCCAAGGGTACATGTGTGTCTGGTGGGTCAAGGAGAACCTAGGAATGTGAGTGCAGCTGGTGTATGGCACTAGGAGGGCTTGAACGGCTAGTGAAGAGGTTCAATCATCTTTTCTCTCCCAGGATTGAGAGAGCCAGACACACCACTGCCCTAGGAAGAAATCTGTGTAGGAAGGTCAAAGGCAGGTCCATATATCAAAGAGAGACAGAGGCTGCTGCTATGGTGAGAGTGGAAAAAAATAGAATATTGGGGGATTAGTTATGGTTATGGGAAATACTAATTGTGCTCTGTTAACCATGATTGCCTTGTGTTGGTTCAAGAAAGGACATTCTGACCTGGCTAGGAGTTGTATGCCCCTGGGACCTGGGAGTCAATCTTAAACCAGGGAGTCAGCCTTGGAATGTAGCCCATTCTCATTCAAGAACAGCCTATTGTCATGGAAAGATTAACAACCTTGTTGCCCAAACAATGGAGTCCCACCCCAGCCTCCTACTTCCCCATGCCTGTAATCCCTACTTCCCTTTGTAATCTTTGTTTTACCACATATAAACAGCTGGCTTATAGGGGGCTGCAAAGCAGATTTTTGTGGATGACCTGTTGCTCTCCCATTCTGCTGGCATTATAGGAATAAACGCTCATATATGATTCAACCCTGTCTCTGCTGAATTGGCTCAAGTAGTGACAGGCAGCCCAGACCCTTTGATTGTCCTGTTACACTATCTCTGAGCGTTTTCCCGTGTTGTTCTATCTGCTTACACAGCTCTCCCACTCCATTCACCACCCAAACCTCTACCATTGTCCTGGGCCTCACCTACTAATGGCACATGATCTTGGTCAGGAAGCATCCTGTGAAGCCCCAGGACTTGCCAAGTGCCTCTCCCTGGTATTTACAAAGCACCATGGGTTTAAGTGCCCATCAGTAGATGAGTGGCTAAAAAAGCTGTGCTACATTTATACCATGGAATACTGTGCAGCAGTAAAAAAAAACAATCTCTTACCCTTTCAGGTAGCATGGAGGGACTTGGAGAGTATCAAACTAAGTGAAAGATGCAGTCAGAGAAAGACAGTATCACATGATTTCACACATATGTGGAAGATAATTAACAAAATAAACTGATCAACAGAGAGGATCCAGAGGCATGGAAGCATGGAACAGAGTCTGCTTTTCCTCTTGAAAAACATCTTATTTCAATATACAGCAGAAGTGTCTTATACATACTTTCCATTTTCTCAAACAGAATATTAAAAAAAAATATTTTCAAGAAATTAGATTTAATAAAACTAATAATTGTTTGCTGTTTCATCAAGGACACTAAAATATAACTGGCCTTTTCTTTTACTATAAATGTGTGATGATGAAGAATATAGTGACTACTAGTACATTTTGGTACCAGGTCCCTGATTGGTGCTAAAACACCAGCAGTTAACCCACTGCCATTGTTTTTTACCATCAGCACAATGTTAGCACAATGAAATTTTTTTTTTAAAAAAAGGTATCATTGTATTATACATTATATATCTTATGTACTATCCTATGTAATCTAATAATAGACAAACATGGTAATTGACCGTACCTTCGCTACGCTTCCCATCAGCTAATCAGGGTGATATGCAAATTAACTGCCAACATAGATGGCGGTTAATCACCAACAAAGATGGCGGTTAATTTGCATACGTAGGTGCAATGCTGGGAGTTGAAAGGGGAAGGACGGAAGAAGCCGCCTGCCGCTGATGGTGATCAGAAACCCAGGCGGCAGGCAAGAGCCGGGAGGCAAGGCAAAGGTGGCCCCGCGGCCTATGATCAGAGAACTGGGGCCGCCTTTGCCCGGCCGGTGGTCGGAGAAGCCAG
>NW_006296221.1:691416-694813 GCF_000327345.1 Myotis davidii
GACCCCAGAAGCCGCCTCTTCCCTGCCCCCCTCCCCCCCGCCCCCCGCCGGTGTTCGGAGAAGAACCTGTATGTTTTTTTCAAAGTACCTGTATTTTTAATAATTTCTTGGCATGGTAAAAGAATTTTACATTACAATCCAAGGGTGGTGGGGTGAAGAGAAGGAGCAGCAGAACAATCCAAGAAACAGAAAGGGAAAAAGAAATGCTTGGTGGAAGGGATATGAAGGGTGGGTAGGGGCATTGCCCAACTAAAATGCAATTGGTTTGTCACTGAGTACTATTCATGGGAAGACAGCATCCTGACTCCTTCTCTATACAGCATATTGGGAGTAAAAATGATGCATCCAGGTGGAAATATGATTAGGGGTTGGAAGACAGACAGGGAAAGAAGTCAGAAATAGACACTGAGAGAGTCACTGGCTGGCTGGCTGCAAATACTGGCTCTCCAGTAGTGATAGAATAAAAAAGTGGGAGATATCTCTGGAAGATTCAAGAGATAAGGGGCAACTCTTCTATGGTTTTGACTTGCCCAGCAGATTTCCACATACACACGTGTACACGCCTATGTTTGCATGCACACACATATACACATAACTGACTGCCCTCCCTGGAAGCACAGAAGAAGAAGAAGCTGCCAAACGAAGAAGCCGCCCACCTTTGGTCCAGGCACCAGCGCCTGAGGCTGGCTGCAGCCCAGGAGATGGACAAGGTACCCGCCCGAGGTCCCAGGCTGCAGCCACCTGGAGAAGCTGTCAGCCCTGTGGTCCAGGGCGCCAGTGCCTGTGGCCAAGGAAATAGGTTCCCTCTTCTCTTGCTGCAGTCATTACTTCAATATTCCCCTTCTGAATTTCTCTCCTGTGCTGCAACCCAACTCCACTTTTCATCTGAAGGATACGGAACAGAGAGAGCAGTGTTAAAAGCTTACATTTTTAAGCCAGTAAGGTTGGCACTTAAACATATAAATGGAAAACTGGAGTCCTTAAGGTAACAAAGGCTACAAAGGACAGGGACAGCACATGACCTATTATACCCAGCAATCCATATGGGGACTGAAAACTTTGCAATGATGACAATTAGTGAAGATATGAATCAACTAAAATAGTTGATAGGGGCAATTCTTCCATCTTTGAAAATATCTACATCAAATCTGTTTAAATAGATTTTCATCTGCACAATATAACACATTCTGACAAGATCACCACCACCACCAATGTGGTCAGTGTTGTGCCGATAAATGTTTAATAATTGAGGGACACTACCACCCCCCCCCACCCCCCGCTGAGTGCACAAATTTTTGTGCACCGGGCTACTAGTTTTATATAAAATACTTTTAACCTGAAAGGATTCTATAGACCACCAGGAATTCACAGATCATACTGTGAGAATCACTCCTAAAAACTACTTTCATGTCTCCACTCTCCTCAAAATACCCCAATGACCCCATTCAATGCCTATAGAATAAAGGCAAATTTGTTTTAGCGTTTACAATCCTCTAAAAGCCTAGTTCCATCCGCCTATATAATCTCTCTCTCTCTCTGGAAGTACCCCACCACAGAAACCCTTTGCTCAGCCTGACTGCTGTTGCTATATTGGGAATGCATTCCCATCTTTTCACCTTGAGTGCCATCCAAGACTTCTTCTTCCCCAGCCTTTTCCTTTCAATATATCCATACCTTAGTATATGCCTATTCATTTGCATTCTTCTTTCAATAATTAACTGGACACTTCCTATGTTCCAGTTGTTGGGTATAAAAAGAAAGACAAGACATAGTCCTCCCTCACTCTTGAGGAACTCACAATGTACTGAAGAACATAAACAAAAAACAAAGAGAGAAAGGTGTGATCAATCCCCAAACATTATTTTATCATTAACATAATTTTGGACTTCATCTATTTTCTGTTAAGAGCCCATCACCACTGCAGAAGAGGGACTCGTTAACAACAATGAGATACCATCTCACACCTGTCAGAATGGCTATAAACAAATCGACAAACAACAAGTGCTGGTGAGGATGTGGAGAAAAAGGAACCCCCATGCACTGATGGTGGAGATGCAGACTGGTGCAGCCATTGTGGAAAACAGTATGGCATTTCCTCAAAAAATTAAAAATGGAACTCACATTTGACCCAGTAATCCCACTTCTGATATCCCAAGAAATCAGAAACACTGATCAGAAAGGACATATGCACTCCTATGTTCATAGCATCACAATTTACAATAGCTAAAATTTGGAAACAGCCTAAATGCCCATCAGCAGATGAGCGAATTAGAAAATTGTGGTACATCTACACAGTGGAATACTACGCTTCTGTAAATAAGAAAGAACTCTTTCCATTTACAATAGCATGAATGGACCTGGAGAACATTATGCTAAGTAAAATAAGCCAGTCAGAGAAAGAAAAATATCACATGATCTCACTCATTTATGGAATATAATGAACATAAACTGATGAACAAAAATAGATCCAGAGACATAGAAACTTCGAATAGTCTGTCAATCCTCAGAGGGAAGGTAGGGGAGGGTGGGAGTGGGGGGTAAGAGATCAACCGAAGGACTTGTATGCATGCATATAAGCATAACCAGTGGACACAGACACTACGAGGGTGGGGGCATATGCTGGGGGGTGGGAGCGACCAAAGGGGAAAATGGAGACATATGTAATACCATATGTAATACTTTAAGCAATAAATAATTTTAAAAAAACATATTGAATTGGATATTCCCATTGCTTCCTAATAGTTTTGGTTCTTTCTAAAATTGTAGACAAGATTTGTTTCTGTAACCCTAGTAGTCCGGGTGACAGGCATTATAGCCAGGAATGAGTTTTGGTTTCCCACTGGGAGGTCTGGCTGTGTGAGAGCTGACCATGCCATCTACTCAACCTGTTATGTAATGGGAGCCCTGCTCCGGTTTCTCTCACCTGAGGATGGAGCCCTCACTGGCTTTCTTGTGCTGACACCCCCACACTGGCCCTCTTCTCGGCCAGCACTGGCTGTCTGATCCTCCCCTTATGCCACAGCTTCGCTTCTTAGCCTCTTTTCATAACCTATTTTGTGCCTGAAGCAGTCTAAACTTCCCCTTTACTAATCAATCGTTTCCCTCTCATTTCAAGTTGGCCTTGCCTAATTCAAGAACCTGACATGACCATCTCTAAGTAACTCATGGCTGAAATAAAACACGAAGAGATGTCTTATTCACACAAAGCAAACCTACATTTTAATAGGTATCTTATCCCTCAAGTATATCAATTCTATGAAGACAGGAGGTTACTTATTTTGAAATCCTGTACACCATCATCCACTTCTTCACTGCCTTACTTTCCAGGATTAAAGGGTATGACAGCAGGTAAGGTAGATATGGTTAAGGCTAATACCACTTCTAGATTTACACAAAA
>NW_006296221.1:695583-714004 GCF_000327345.1 Myotis davidii
AATAAATAAAAGGATACATTAAAATAAAGTCAATGTTTAATCATAATACTAAAAGAGAAGCAATAGTAGGGAAAAGGGTCTAAAAACTATTTATATTGGTTTAGAAATATGCTGTGTGGTTTTATTTTTCTAATTAATTTGGGCCACACTGCTCTAGACCCTCTGGGTAGACACAAACAGACAAAATGGAAGCAGTTCAGAAAATGCCCTCTAGATTAAAATTTTAAAGGCATGTAAAAAATAAACAGCCAGATTTATAAAAGTTTATTATCAAAGCTGGTTGTAAAGTTGCCTTTAAGAGTTAGCTGATTTATATTGAACTAGAGGCCTGGTGCATGAAATTCATGAACTGGGTTTGTGCGTGGGGGCGGGGGTCCCTCAACCTGGCCTGCAACCTCTCGCAGTCTGGGACCCCTTGGGGGATGTCCACCTGCCGGCTTAGGCTCAATCCCTCCGGACCTAAGCCAGCACTCAGACATCCCTCTCTCAGTCCAGGACCCCTTGCTCCTTACCGCCTGCCTGCACTTGCCAGCTGAGCCCAGTTTCTGGCTGAGTGGAGGGGGAGGGAGGAGGGAGGGCAGTAAGGGGGGAGTGCTGCTCAACCAGAAGCTGGCTTGCTGCTCCTTAGCACTGGCCTCGCCCCCCACCCACTGGTTGGGGGGAGGGGTGTAATCGGGGGCCGGGCTGGCCGGGGGAGGGGTCAGGGGAGGTTGAGGCACTGTGGTTGCACCCTATCCTGTCTCTGCGAGGTGCTGGGACCATGCGTCCCCCTCTCCTGCCACCTCTGTGGAAGGGGGGTGCGCCGGGACCACTGTGGCTGGCCTGGTGGCGCAGGCTCACCGGCCCTGCCCCCTGCCCACTGGTCATTCAAGAAGTCATTCTTGCCTCAGCCCTTGCAGCCCTGGCTTCATCCGGAAGGTCGTCTGGAAGGATGTCCGGCTGTCTGGTCTAATTAGCATATTAGTTCTTTATTATATAGGATGTCTGAGCTAATGGATACAAATTAAGGCAAAGTTGTTATCACATTTGTTTTCCAAGTCCAAAACTGCACTACTTTTAAAAGATCTGTAATTATATTTTTATGAATCTATAATAGTACAGGTCTGTTAATTCTTTATCTTAAGAACTAGTTAAATACATGTTTTGAGTCTCCTTACATTGTTTTATCTTTCTATTTCCTTGCCCTACTTTTTTACTAACTATTAAATGTTATAGGTGTAGATGCATAATCTTTTACTTGAAATTCCAGAATCTAAAGAGCTTTGAAAACCAGTTTTTGTCTAATCGAATTGTTCCAAAATCTGCCCTGATTTGAACTCATTTGATGGCAAAATCTGATCTCACCTGAACTGACATGAGACTATTTATAGTTCTTGTTCATCACACCAAGTATGAAAATTCATACATTTTTCCACATAAATATTAATCTCTGTAATTACTGGGTGCTGAAAGACGTTGGTAGAGATATTAAAGAACATACAGGATATGCATAAATTACCTTTCTAAAATTTGAAAAACACCTGAATTTTGAAACACATCTGGCCCCTGGATTTTGATAAGGTACTGTCGACCTGTACTTATTTTTAACACTATCATCTCTACATGAGGGTGGTACTTTATCTTATTCACTGTTGTATGCCCTGGGCCTAGAATTGTGCCCGAGATAACAAATACTCTTAAAACACAATAATAAAAAAACATACAATTTTAAAAGGGGCAAACGATCTGAACAGACATCTCACCAAAGAAGACATACAGATGGCAAATGAATATATAAAAAGATGCTTAGGTGCATGTTATTAACCAAAGAACTTATATGCATATGTGCAACCCATGGACACAAACTATAATATGGTGAAGGCCTGGGGCTGGGGTGGGGTAGAGGGGGGGTCAATGGGGGGGAAAAGGGAACATCTGTAATACTTTCAACAATAAAGATAAATTTAAAAAACAGAAACAAAACAAAAGAAATTTCAAATTAAAACAACAGTGAGATATTACAACATACCTATTAGAATGGCTAAAATCTAAAACAGCAAATGCGGTGAGGACGTGGAGTAACAGAAACGCTCATTCATTGCTGGGAATGCAGAATGGTACAGCCACATTGGAAGACACATTGTCAGCTTCTGATGAATCAGTTAACCATAGCCTTAGCCATATAATCCAGCAACCACCCCCTTGATATTTTCCCAACTAAGTTGAAATATATGTTGATTTTAAAAAAAAATCTACACAGGAATTTTTATAGCAGTTGTCTTCATAACTGCCAAAACTTGGAAGCAATTGACATCCTTCAATAGGTGAACTTATAAGCAAACTGATACATCCACACGAAAAATATTATTCAGCAAAAACCAAAACAAAACAAAAAAACACCCACATAGAAGAACTTAATGTATATTACTAAGTGAAAGAAGCCAGCTTGAAAAAGCTACATACTGTATGACCCCAAGTATATGACATTCTTAAAGGCAAAACTATAGTGACAGTAAAAAACGAAATCACTGGTTGCCTGGGTCTTAGGAAAAGAGAAGAATGAGTAGGTGGGAGCACAGAAGATTTTCAGACAGTGAAACTATTCTGTAAGACAATGGAATAGTGGACACATGACATTATACATTTGTCAAAACCCATAGAACTATACCACATAAAAAGTGAACCCTGATGTAAACTAAGGACTTTAACAATAATGTATCAAGATTGGTTCACTAATTGCAACAAATGTACCACATTACGCAAGATGTTAATAACAGGGGAAACTGCTCAAGGGGAAAGGGGATGTGTGGGAACTCTATACCTTCTGATCAATTTTTCCTGTAAACCTAAAACTATTCTAAATAATAAAGTCTACTAATATAAAAATAAACCTCCCCAAAGAAAATGAAGCCTGAGACACAGGCTTCATTGGAGAATTCTTCCAAGCATTTAAGGGGAAACACACACACACACACCACAACAACCTCATAACAACCTTTCAGCAAATAGAAAGTAAAAAAAAAAGAGGGAACACTTTCCTATTCATGTTATCAGGCCAGCATAACCTTGATATAACACTTGTCAAAGACATTACTAAAAAGGAAAATTATAGACCAATCTTTCTCATGGGCATAGATGCAATCTTTAAACACTTACTAATAGAGTTTTGATAATGCATAGCATGTAGAAAGCCAGTACAAGATGTGTCGCTCCCACCCTACCAAATGAGAAAAAGTGGTATAATCTACAAAATCATAATTTTTGAACCCACCAGAAAATTGAAGATATAAGACTATCCAGTGAACTAAATTCCAAAGAGTAACAAGCCCCTCCAAGGACAGAGGGGACCCTAAATGTTTGACAGAGAACAAGAGGAAAAGAAGGCTACCCTACAGAAGCGAGAAAGAAGAATTTGGCTAAGAATTCAGCCATGACAGATGAGAGGTGGGCTAGCATGTCAATTTAGAATAACTGGGAGCTCAGAACTAAAGAGGGAGTCACACTCCCTTGCATGCTCTTTCCCACGTGTCTACACCAGGTGTCCACACGAAAGGCGGAGGGCAGCGCACGGAGCTGCAGAGAGCCCCCTTCGGTGGCACAGGTGTGCACGAAGGGCCAGGCTGCCACTGCAGAACAAGCATGAGACCATGCTACCTCGCCCAAACTCTCCTCTCATGGGAGGAAAACGCCTTAAACCTCTAGGGGAGAATTCAGAAACCAAAACCACTCTGAAGACAAGGCCATAATTCACTGCTTCTGGGAGTAAGGCAGATGCAAAAACCATCTTCCTCACGGAAAGGTAAGGGAGCCTTTGGGCCCACGATCCCACACCAGGCTGAAGCAGAGGTCAGCCAGCACTAGGGAGGGGCAGGGATATCTCTGTCACCCGTGATCTGCCACTTATACAAGGCAGAGTTTGGCTGCACAGGGAGAAGAGGAAGGCACACTGAGGAAGACCTACCCTGACGCACATGGACCGGGCCAGGGCCAGGAGAATTAGAACACCTGTGCCTACCGTGAGCTCAGGAGGGTAACAGACGGCAGACTACTGCCGGGAAGGGATAAGAGCATGGAGAGAGACTTCCCTCTGTGCACAGGCGAGCAGGGACAGGGTCATAGAAACACAGAAAACCCCTCCAATGCCCCCAGAATCCTTTCTAAGGACAAAGTGCACGGCAGCCCACCAAATCTGAAGCCTGTGGTACGACTGAAGCCAATGGCAGTGATAATAAAACGTCTGACGGTGTTGACTGAGGCCACTTCCTAGTAAGATACAGAACACTTGAACAAAATGGTCTGTGTGACCTCATTGACATTTATAGAAAAGTAAGAGCAGAACACTAATGCCTTTCAAGTACACATTCAACCAGAGAAATAGCCCAAATAGCCCTGCATATATTTTAAAAATTAGATTTTTTATTAAAAATGTTCCCACAAAGAAAATTCCAGGCCCTAATGACTTTACCCGGAATTCAACCAGCCATTTAAGGAAGAAATAATATTAATTCTACACGAATTCTTCCAGAAAATAGGAGAGAAGGGAACACTGCCCAACTCAATTTCTGAGTTCAGCATTAAATAATAGCAAAACTAGACGAAGATGTTAAAATAAAACTACAAACCAATATTCTTATGAAAATATTCACAACATCTTCAACAAAATATTAGGAAATTAAATCAAGATATATATAAAAATAATAATAATGTATTGTAACCAAGTGAAATTTATCTCTGGAATGCAAAAAAACAATCAGTGTTGTTCACCATATTAACATATTAAAAATAAAAATCACATTGAGAATCTCTACATGTACAAGAAAGGTACTTAACAAAATTCAACATCCATTCATAATAAAACTCTCAGAAAAACAGGAATAAGAAAGAGTTTCTTCAACCTAATAAAAAAGTATCTATACAGCATTGTACTAGAAGCAGTAACCAGTATAACAAGGCAAGAAAAAAAAAACCATATATATTGAAAAGGAAAAAGGAAAATTGTCTTTGTTCACATATGAAATATGTACTTGAAAAATCATAGCAATATACAAAAGAGGAACTATAATAAATAAGTTTAGTAAGGCTGCAGGATACATGGCAAATAGACACATATCTATTGTATTTCTACATACTAACAAGAAACCACTGGAAATTGAAATGAGAAAAAAAATCAGCATTTATAATGGCATAAAAATACTTAAGGGAAAATCTTAAAATATGTGCAAGATTTGTATATTGAACTGTAAAAACACCAACAATAGAAAATAAAGATATAAATAAATGAAGAGATAAAGTGTATTCATGGGCCAGAAAATTCAATATATTTTTTTATAAGGAGAATCTTTTTTTTAATATATTTTATTGATTTTTTACAGAGGAAGGGAGAGAGATAGAGAGCCAGAAACATCGATGAGAGAGAAACCTTGATCAGCTGCCTCCTGCACACCTCCTACTGGGGATGTGCCTGCAACCAAGGTACATGCCCTTAACCAGAATCGAACCTGGGACCTTTCAGTCCCCAGGCCAATGCTCTATCCACTGTGCCAAACTGGTTAGGGCAGAAAATTCAATATTGTTAAGAGGTCATTTCTCCCCAAACTGATCTATACATTTAACAAAACCCCAATCCAAAATCCAGGAAGATTTTTTGTAGTAATTTATAAAATAATTATAAATTTTATATGGCAAAGCAAATGACAGAATAAACAACACAGTTTTTTAAAAGAACAAAGTTGGAGGTCTAATTACCTGATTTCAAGACTTACAATAAAGTTACAAAAATAAAAAATGTAGCATTAGCATGCTGGTAAACAAACAGGGCAATGTAACAGAATAGAGAGCCAGACAGAGTCCTCTGTGTGTGTGTATGTACTAAAGGAATTTTCAACTAAGGTGTCAAGGAAATCGGCAAATAAGCAATAGAAATAGGTGTGGTATTGGGCATCTACGTGAAAAAAAAAAGCTTTACATAGTAACATACACAAAAATGAACTGGAAATGGATCACAGATCTAAATTTAGAGCTAAAACTATAAACTGCTACAACAAAACAGGAAAAGATTCTTAGGTAAGGCACAAAAAGCACAAATCATAAAAGAAATTGATAAAAACGTATGTCATCAAAATTAAAATGTTTTCTATTTGAAAGACCCAGTTAAGAAAATGAAAAGATAAGCCACAGACTGGGAGAAAATATTTGCAAGAGGAGTATCTGATAAAGGACATATGTCCTTTATATAAAGAATCCTTACAATTCAACAATGAGAGAACAAAATATTTTTTTTAATGGGCAAAGGATTTGAACAGATTACTTCACCGAAGAAGATATAAGCATGATAACATGCTTGATATCATTGGTATTAGGAAAGGCAATTAAAGTCTCAATGGGTTATCATTACTCTCCTACCAGAACACTGTAATTAATAAATAAAAATTAATTAAAAAACTGACATCAGTACTAGCAAGGATGCAGAGCAACTGAAACTCTCAAAATTGCTGGTGGAAATGCAAAATGCTACAGCCACTTTGGAAAAGTCTGGCAGATTCTTATAGAATTAAACATACACTTATCATACAACTTAGCAATTCTACTCCAAGGTATTTATCCCAGAGAAAAGAAAATATTCAAACAAAACCCTATACCAGAATGTTTGTATCAGATTTATTTATAATCTCTATAACTGGAAACAACCCATAACTTCATAACTGAGGATGCCCAGCAATCAATAAATGGATAAACAAATCAAAGCCTACCCAAACAATGAAATATTACTCAGCAATACAAAGGACCAGAACATATATGGAACCAGACCTATCGGGGTATACAGATATCTAATCAGTATGCCGTGCACCTTATACTAATACTAGAGGCCCAGTGCACAAAATTTGGGCACAGGTAGGGTACCTAGAGGCTGCCAGCCCGGCCTTCCTTCGTTCTGTGCAGTCCCCTGGTGGTCAGCACACCTCATCACAAGTGATCAAACTCCCAGTGGGTCCAACTCCTGAGGGGACACTTTGCATATTAGGCTTTTATATCTATACTAATAAAAGGGTAATATGCTAATTAGGGTGACGTTCTCCAGATGTCCATTCAGACAAAGCCATACTGGCTGCAAGGCCTGGGGCTCAGGCCTCGCAGCTATGGCGGCCAGCAGTGGCAGCAGCAGTGGGCTAATAGGGGTGGCACCTTCCCCTGATCAGCCCAATTGTCTCCCGCAGAGGGACTCCCCAGTAGGACATCCCCTGAGGGCTCCCAGACTGTGAGAAGGGGCAGGCTGGGCTGACAGACCTCCCCCCCCCCCACAGTGCACAAATTTTTGTGCACCCGGCCTCTAGTATGTGAATAATACTGTATGTCAACTGTCATTGAAAATTAAAAACAATTTTTTTCCCAAAAGAAACTGAGCTACTGAAATACCAACAACATAAATGAGTCACAAAAGCATGATTCTAGCCCTATCCGGGTTGGCTCAGTGGATAGAGCATCAGCCTGCAGACTCAAGGGTACCAGGTTCGATTCTGGTCAAGGGCATGCACCTTGGTTGTGGGCACATCCCCAGTGGCAGCTGATCGATGTTTCTCTCTCATCGATGTTTCTAACTCTCTATTCCTCTCCCTTCCTCTCTGTAAAAAATCAATAAAATGTATTTTTTTTTAAAAAAAAGCATGATTCTAAATGACAGAAACCAGGCACAAAAATTTACATACTGTATAACTCCATTTACATGGCATTCACAGATACACAAAGATCCCTTAATCAATTTCTGCATCAAAGAACCCAGCACATTGGGAAAATGCTCAATAAATGCGGGGTGGATGGGTAGAGGGAGGATGACTGCAGGGAGGGTAGAGGCAAGGAGGTGAGTGATGCTAAGGCAAAACCCCCACATTTAGAACAGAAAAAGTGAGGGAAGGCGTGGTCCAAAGACCTAAGGTGATTCCAGCAGTTTAAAATATTAGACCCTGTAAAGGACGATACGATGAATAAATAGCTTTAGCGATTCTATGTCCTAAGGAAGGCATAATGCGCCCCACCCTCCTTCAAAAACCTATTACCCCACGCGCGAGGCTGAGCGTGGGGACCTGAAGAGAGGGTTTTCCGCGCACAGGAGCGGAGGTGCAGAGACCAGAGGCGGCTGCAGCCGGGGTCCGAGGGGCTCCCACAGACCGGGAGGCATCGCCGCAGCCCCGGCCCCATCCCTTCCCGCCCGCCTCACTTACCCAGGCCTGGCGTTCCAGCTGAGCGTACAAACTGGAGCCCTTGAGTTTTTGGACTATCTGAGCGATACTGAGAGACAGATCCGACTCCTCCTGCCACATTTCCCCTGCCCTAGCCCGCCAGGCGGCGGGGACAGGCCGCCGGCGCGGAGACAACGGGCTATGGGGTCCCGCTCAAGGCTAGTGACACTTCTCCCGGACCTTATTACGCTGGGACGCCTCAGCGGGCGTTACCAGGCAACCGCTCGGCGTGCGTCCGTTCCTCTTTGGTGCCCCCCCGCGCCTGACGGCCCCAGCACCTGCGTTCCGAGTGCAGGAACGACACCAGAGGGTAGATCTTCATTGCATTGTTCCTGCTTAGTCTGTGGTTGAAAGGTTCTTTCCTCCAGAGCCACAGCGCCTCCGAGGCACAAGGGAAACTCGGAGAGTTGCTTATTCTTGTGTTTTATTATAAAGGATCCTTCCTCTCCCACCTTTCCATCTCTGCAGAAACGGGGCTGTGCACACAAAGACATGCAAATTACTCGCAAGAATAATCAGGCTCTGACCCTAGCTATGTGAACTTGGGCGAGGTGCTTAAATTTCAGAACTCAGTTTCTGCCTCTCTAAAATAATACAAGCTAAATTGATGTTTCTCTCTCATCAATGTTTCTAACTATCCTTCTCCCTTTCTCTCTGTAAAGAATCAATAAAATATGCTTAAAAATAAAATAAAATAATATATGCCCCAGTTCACAGATGCTGTGATTAGCTGAGGTAACAATTGTAAAGCTGTCTAGCACTATACTTAGCTCTCCCTCTTATTTGCATTTCTCCTGCTTCTATTCTCTGTGGTTTTATGCCAGGAATAAAAAACAAGGTCTTCTCATCCAACAACTTAACCAGGACGTGTTTATGTTTTTTATATATTTTTTATTGATTTTTTACAGAGCGGAAGGGAGAGGGAGAGGGATAGAGAGTTAGAAAACATCGATGAGAGAGAAACATCGATTCAGCTGCCTCTTGCACGCCCCCTACTGGGGATGTGCCCGCAACCCAGGTACATGCCCTTGACCAGAATCGAACCTGGTACCCTTCAGTCCGCAGGCCTACGCTCTATCCACTGAGCCAAACCAGCTAGGGCCAGGACGTGTTTATTGATAAGTTTTCTGGGAAGCATTGGCAGTTCAAGGATGACTTAGACATTATCCCCGTCTTCAAGGAATATACCATCTATATTCCTCTTCTTTCATGTATTCATTTATTCAGTCACTTATTCAGAATTCACTCTGCTTTCAACTTACTGAGCATTCGCATACAGGAATCTGTGTGCTCACAAAGTAAAACATGATTCTTGCCTTCAAGGAAACATCAAAGATTTTTAGAAAAACTAGAAATAGCTGATTTAACTAATTGAGTGATATTACCAAAGGCAACTAGAAAAAGGCGTATGGCATAATACACAAACTAGAATAATATTGTCAAAATAACAAAAAATTTATTTCAAATGTGTTTATGCATATTTAATTTTTAATTAAATTTTGTTGGGATGACATTGGTCAACATGAACATATAGGTTTCATGTGTGGATTTCTAAGTTACAAAATCTGTTTATAGCACCATGTATCCACCACCCAAAGTCAAGTCCTCTGTCACCTCATATTAGAGCCCCTTCTTCTTCTCCCTCCCCCGTCCCTGCCCTGGCAACCACCACACTGATGTTTGTGCTCATAAGTTTCAGTTTCATATCCCACATATGAGTGAAATCGTATGGTTCTTAGCTTTTTCTGTCTGACTTATTTCACTTAGCATAATGTCCATCCATGTTGTTATAAATGATGCTATTTCATCCTTTCTTATGGATGAGTAGTATTCCTCTGTGTATATGTACCACATCTTCTTTATCCAGTCCTCTATTACAGGGTACTTTGGCTGCTTCCATGTCTTGGCCACCGTGAATAATGCTGCAATGAACATAGGGGTGCATATATCTTTGCATATAAATGATTTTGAGGTGTGTTTTTGTTATATACCCAGGAGTGGGGTTGTTGGGTCATGTGGTTGCTCTATTCTTAATTTTTTGAGAAATCGCCAGACTGCTTTCCATAGTGGTTGTATCAGTCTACATTTCCACCAGCAGTGAATGAGGGTTCCCTTTTCTCCACAACCTCTCTAACACTAGTTATTGCTTGTCTTGTTGATAATGAACACTGTAACAGGTGTAAGGTGATATCTTGTTGTAGTTTTAACTTACATTTCCCTCACTTATGCATATATTTTAGGTAAAGCAAAGGTTGGATTCCAAGAGAACAGACCAAGGTTGCTGCAAAAACTCTAGTCTAACTACCTTAAACTTTAATGTGCTTAGGAATCACAGATTTTTTAATTCAATAGGCCTCTAGTGGGATCTGCTAATCTGCAGTTCTGGAAACTCCCAGGAGATTGTGACCCTGTTGGTCCAAGGGCTACCTTCTAAATTGCAAAGGACCAGAGCAAGTAAACAATAGGAATTCAAAGGGACTGGATCTCTGGCATTTATGCACAACACCCTGACATTCATAACACCACTGCTCAGAATAGTGTAAAGGGAAATGCAAGATTCCAAGTAACCTATTTGGACAGGTTTATTTATTCAAACAATTTTGGAAAGAGGCAGGCAGGGAAAAACAAAGTACTTAAAGACAATTAATGACAGACTCTACCCAACATGCAACTTCTCTGCACAACATGTAATTTCTCTACAAAACATTCTCCCACAACTCAAAATTTCTCAGACTTGCAGATGAGTGAATCTCATACCGTTTCTTCATCACAACACCCTACCCATTCATGAATCTCCCAGCACAAACCTCACTTTAAACAACATCAAAAGAAAGACAACGATGGAGACAGTTCTTTTGAGATTGAAAGAGGTGACGTGATTAATAATTAAAAAGATAAGGATGCTTATGCTGAGAAGGTTAGAAATCACAGGGAAAAGATGAAACTGTGGAGCAGAAGAAAAGGCTTGGTGCCTGGAGTAAGAAAACAGCCTAAGCCGCTTCCTGCTTCATGACTCCCTTCCCGCAAGAGGATTTTGGCTTTCTCATTAGTAACAAGAGAGTAAAATACCCACCTGAGGGGATATTATGAGAAACAAATGTACCTCGCATGAAAACATCAATAAATATGAATGAAATGTTAAAGCTGAGATAATAAAACGAATGCTCTGTGCCATTGACAAGGGAATGAATGAAATAAATGTAGCAACATACATGAAAGTGCACAGACAGTCTTTAAAAATGACTTTTTAAGAAGAGAATAATTTCCAGTCTTCAAAACAACAACTTTGACGTTTGGATTTGATTTGGAGGCATGCCCAAGCAAAAGAAAAAAAAAATTTAATTCCAACATTTAAAATTTGTTTCTTACATAGATAGAAGCAGGTGTGTTGGAGTATAATACAATTCTAGGATGCCCTCAGTTCTCTTTTTCCAATTCAATTTAGCAAAACTTTTCAGAACAACTGTTCCCGTGCTAGAAATAGCAGAAACACAAAAAAAATGAGTAAGAAAGTGCCCCTTTTCTCAAGGAATTCTCAATCTCAAATGGATGATGAAGCCAGTATACACAGAGCTATAATGGTACACAGGACCCATTAATCTCCCACCCGTGTATCTAGAAATTATATGATGTGCTTTGAAATCATTATTGCATAAAAAAAACAGAATGTGTAGGTTCCAATCTCCATCCCACAAAGGGGAACTTTGACTTGGAAATTCTTACTCTACCCAGAGTGGATAAGGATTCAGAAAACATTCTATTCCTGACATTTTGGAGTAGACCACGACTCAGCCTAACAGATTAATAGAAAAAGGGATCCAAGCCCATCTCAGTAGTTGAAACTATAAACTGAGACAAAAGACAGACAGAGGCAGAGTGACGTCTCCTCAAAATTCCCTCCAATTCAGAACAGAGGCATTTCTGGGCCAACCATGTGTAAGGCTCTGAGCCCAATCCTGCCTTTCTCAGGCCTGCTCTGCTTTGATCCATTTCCATACCATGGAGCATATTCTTACTCTATTGACATGCGAGTGGCCTGCATACACGCTACGATCTGCAATGGAAAGTATTTTCTGCTCTTGGCTTAGAAGGGGACACTTCTTTTAGCAGGCTGTGTCTGCTGAATAGACTGAACTGTGTGCTCTCTGGAACTGACTTTAAAAATAAAGAGTATGATGTGTGTTGTATCATGAATGTCACCGGCCTCCATGTCTTTGGGAACAAATGAGCTCATAGTGATACCAATGACCTGCCACTGGATCATTAGCACCTTCCTCCATGCGGGCACAGGGCCTCGGGCTCCTTTTCAAAGTTACTTTGGGAGTCCTCAGGAAGTGGCACATATGTGGGTAAGAAAAAGTCTGCTTGTGATCTGCTCTGCCTGCTTCAGTGATGTCTGATGCCCGAAAGCCAGTGTCCAGGCTGAGTATCAGACTGTGCCCTCCTCCACTTCCCCATCCTTCATGGCTCTAAACAGGGAGAACTGGGCAGCTGGCTCCGTGAGCAAGCTCAGGACTGTGCTTACTCACAGTAGAAATTCCAAGCAATGGCGATTTAAATCATGGAATATTTATTATTACCAACAAGTCTGGACCAGGGTCCCAAGGTTGTCTCAATAACTCAGCTGTGTTTGTCTTTCTTTTCCATCCTGCCATCGTTGGCATGTTGGCTTCCACTCTCCAGTTTCTTGCCTCCATCTCAAGGTGGCTGCAGTTCCAAATATCACTCTCTCCTTCCACTGCCTACAAAGGCAGGCATGAAGGGGGGTGGGAGAAAATAAATGAGTTCCCAATGACTATGTATGTCTCTTTTTTGATAAAAGACTGCTTTCCTAAGAAGACTTACCCATACATCTTATTGCCCGAAGCTGTGTCACATGACCATTTCTAGCTGAAAGAGAGGCAAACAAGGAATGATCTGGTATTTTATCCTCAATCCTGGGAGAATGATGACAGAGAAGAATAGCTTGTGGGTTCTCTAGAGGGACAAAACCAATAGAAGGGACAGATATAGACATAAATTATAGATTACAGATATAGACATAGATGATAGATATAGATATATAGATACATAGATAGATTTATTTTTTAAAATTGCCTCACATGATTGTGGGGACTGGGAAATCTGAAGTCTCTAGGGCAAGTCAGCAGGCTGGAAATTCAGATAAGAATTGATGCTACAGTCTTGAGTCCAAAATCCATAGGGCAGCAGGCTGAAAACTCAAGCAGAATTAGTTACAGCCATGAAACAAAATTCTTCTTCTCCAGGAAATCTCAATTTTTGCTCTTATAGTCTTCAATTGATTGGATGAGGCCCACCCACATATGGAAGGCAACCTGCTGTACTGTAAGTCAACTGACTGCTGATGTTAACCAACTCCACCAAAGATCTTCACAGCAACACCTAGATTAGTGCTTGACCAGACAACTGGGCATGTCAGTCTGACCAGGTTAACATATAAAAGTAACCATCACAAGAGGCATCTGTCTTCTTAGCATAGTTCTCTAACAGCCTTGTCCTAATCACACCTTGTCCTCGTCCACAAAGTCCCATTCTACTTGGATCCCTCTTTGTCTCCCTGACTTTCTGACTTCCTCTACAGCCCTTCAATTCTGATTTTCTGTTGTACGGGGCTCTTTGGACCCTTACACTGCTGCATTGTTCTTCTGTTCCTAGTTTGTCCCTGTTAAACTGGCCTCCACTCTTGAGACTGAACTCTTAGGCTGGGTCCAGAGTCCCTTCCAGGGTGCTGCTCGTCAGGCATTTAGGTCCCCCCGTCCATTGTGCTGGATCCCAAACAAGACGTGGTTTTCCTCTCCAGATTCCCAAAACAAAGTTTAATTCATGAAATTAAACATGAAATACCTGTCAAATAGTACTTCTGTTAAGGGAAAGGGAAGGTGGCAGAGTCAAACTACAGCTTCTAGCGAAAAGGGAGGCAAATGGTGGTTATGATTCACCATTAGTATTTTAGTCAGATTGTGTGTGTGTGTGTGTGTGTGTGATGTTTAATATCAAAACATGCTGGAAACAATTTAAAAGAGTGTCATTGAGCCCTAGCAGGTTTGGTTCAGTGGCTAGAGCATCAGCCTATGGAGTGAAGAGTTTCGGATTCAATTCTGGTTAGGGGCACATGCCCGGGTTACAGGCTCAATCCCCAGTAGGGAGCGTGTAGGAGGCAGCCGACCAATGATTCTCTCTCATCATTGATTTTCTATCTCTCTCTCTCTCCCTCTCCCTTCCTCTCTAAAATCAAAAAAATATATATTTTTAGTGTCATTGACATCCTATATGAGATAAAGAAAAGTTTCCATCTCAACTGACTTGTTTGCAATTAACAACTTCACTTGACAATACAAATAAAGAAAGGGGCAGGAAATGTGGAGGATTGAAAAGCACACTTTAAGGTTTTCAAGATATAAGCCAAAGTGTAAAATTCTTTTATCAATTTCAAGAATTACATTTTTATGTTCCTGCCACATGGACTGTCAGAATTAGAACAAACCTGGGAAGCTCAACAATTCATTTTCCTTTTGACAAGAGTGTAATTTGCTCTTTCTGAGAGTAAAATTAATGGAATTGTTTCAAGTCACACAACAAGATGGAGGCAGACCTCCAAGTTCACAGCCAAGTCTTCTGATGATTTGTCCCATGCATTCCCACATTTCCAGAATGCTTATTTTTGGTGTGCATGGTTTGTTGTTGTCATTGTCTATTTTCTCTTTCTTTCTTTCTTTCTTTCTTTCTTTCTTTCTTTCTTTCTTTCTTTCTTCTAAGCTTAGAGATGCAGAGATTCAACATGGAGGGTAAAATATTATTGCATTTAACTCTTGTAACACCTTCTAAGGTAGATGTTATTTTCTTTAAGTTTTACAGACCATCAAACATTATATAACTTGTCAAAGTCGCCATAAAGTTTATAATAACAGAGCTGGGATTTGAACTTGGCTTATTTAGCATCCCATTTTCTCTCTGGGATAGATGGGGGTAATTTTGGCCTCAAAAATGTTCAGGTCCCACCTTTGCCTTACAAACACAACTAGAGATAAAAATGATAATTTCAGACATTTTCAGAAATCCCTTCTCTTCATGATGATAAATTTAAACTTGAGAAATTCTATTTACTAAACAGGTTACAAAGTCTAAAATGGGAAAGTGTTTCCTTTTATTCATTGTGTATTTCTGCACATCCCTATAAAAGTTCCTCTGGACATCTAATATTTCACTCTACATTATTAATTTCTACACATCAGAAGAATAGTAAGATTTTATTAAATCTTAGAGATGCAATCTTGAAAATGTAAGGAACAGGATTAGTGAGAAAAAAGGAGCGTGGGACTTTGCAGCTAAATAATACTATTTTGGTCTATTCTTCTTGAAAATGTATAATGTTTTCTCTAATAAATGGATAGACCTAAGGGTCATTTTTTTTCTTCACTTCAAAGATAATAACAAAATTCAGGGAATTATTAGTTTTGTATTCGAGAGCAATTATTCCTCTAGCTAGTCCTTGATCTGCAAAGAGAAAACATCATCTGAGCAGAAAAGTATAGTGGTCATGAACTTGGGGCTCATGGTCTAAGCTAGTGGTCGGCAAAGTCATTAGTCAACAGAGCCACTTAAACTATATATGTAAGTACATTGTTATTAACTTAATTAGGGTACTCCTAAGGCTTAGGAAGAGCCACACTCAAGGAGCCAAAGAGCCGCATGTGGATCACGGGCCGCAGTTTGCCAACCACGGATCTAAGACATTGATGCTTGGGTTAGATACTAGGATCAACCATTTACTAGCTGTGTGATCTTGGGTACTTTTCTAAGGCTCTCGATGCCTCAGTTTTCTCATCTATAAAATGGGGATAATACCATTTCCTACTTCATCTGGCTATTATAAGAACTAAATGAGTCACTGAGTGTCAAGTACTTAGAAGCATGCCTGGTTCCTGGAAGGCCTTAGAGAATGTTTAAACCAGAGCTTCTCAGACTTGGGTGGTATTAGAATTTCCTAAGGAAGTTGACAGAATACAAAAACTAGGGTTCTAGTCTACCTCAATGAGCTTGGGCCTTTATCTTTTTATTAGCTTTCCAGGTGATTCTGGTACACATAAAATATTAAGAACCACTGGTTTAAACAACATCAATAAACACTAGTTTATCTTTTACATATGTCAACCGTGGTGTTCAGTAACAAAGACACAGGAAATGCCATCTGGCAGGATTCAGTTACAAATAAAAAAAAAAAGGCTCTAGCATTCTTAAACAGAAACAGATTTGATACTGACCATTGAACACTTAGAAAGTAGTAGGAAAGCTTTCAGGAGCAAGTTTTAGAGCAGGGCTCCAGAAATGACTCTCAGAACAACACTGCCAATGGGGGCCCACTGAGGTGACGGCTACCTTCGCCACAATCAGGGGTGAGAGAATCAGCACCTTCAGGAACTGCTGACTTTGAGGATACAATGCCTTAGCTGCCATCTGGCGATCAGCAGGCTACTTCAACCACCACAGCTGCCTCTCAACACCCTCAGAGCCCGGAACTTGATACCAGAATGCTGCTGCAGAAAACCTCAGAATCTTCTTGTCTGTGTTTGTCTCAACAACACCCACACCAGCCTAAGATGGCCCCTGACTCACTTCTACTTTCCAAATCTCCCATGAGAGCATCTAATTGGGGAAACTAATGCACATTTGTAACTAAAAGAGAACATTTGAGCTCCTGGCCTCCACGGTACAGGAAGACATGCTGGAGGGAGGTTGAGTGCCCATCTACCACTTCCACGTAGACCAGTGGCTCTCAACCTTGGCTGCACATTAGAATCACCTGGGAATCTTTTTAAAATCCTGATTTCTGGGCCTCATCCTCCGGAGATTCTGTTTCATTGTTACTAATGTTGTGGCCCCACCCCATAACAAAGAAGCAGGATTTCTGGAGAAACACAGTCGCAGGTGCTAAGTGTAAAGAAGCAGGCAGAGATTATGGTGACCTTATAGCACAGGACAGGATGTAGGTGTCTTTGATGATGAGTTATATATGTCTGTATAGAGCTTATAAGTAGAGTCCTTATTTGTAGTCTTCGTTTCCATTCCATTCCATTCTGGTGCAAAGTCAGGTGCCCAATAGTGAGGCCAGGAGATGGTACAAGATGCTGCCTGAAGGAGGTGGCTGACATTTCAGCATAAATATCCACTCCTTGGACTTCAGGGGCAACCTGGTGGCCGTGGGAAGGGGGAGACAGAAGAGTGCTGGTTAGCACCCATTTTATTGACTGAAAATACATCATAAAGGTGACAATTTTGAGAAGAAGCAGATACAGGGCAAAGACCTTGTGTGTGTTTCTTCTAAGTCTTGTCTCAGAATGAGCTGCATTTCCCAGGATTTATATCTGAGCTGTTGCCAATGGCTGTGAGCCTCTTATTGGTGGTGCCAGGAAGACCCAGATGCTCTGCCCTCTGACCCCTGCAGGGTGGCATTCCCGAGGGTTACTGTGGGAAGCATCCCAACCCTGCAGTTCAAGCCCTCTACTCCCTGTCATCCTTTTTTTTTGGTCTAATTTCTGCTCTTTAATCTTTTTCCTTTAAAATTTTTACCTGTAAAATCATTTAAGTTAAATAAGTTCATAATATCCAATTAATAATCATTTTATTTTTAATGTCTCTGTGCATTTTATTCAGTCATGGTTTTTAGTTACTCCCAACTTTTTCCAATTACTCCGCTTGTCTTCTAGGGCTTTTGCATTGCAAGTTGTAACTTAGTTTTCATCCCCAAGGAAAGAAAGAGATATAATTAAGGAACTATGCCTTAGGCTTTCAGATATTCATTTAACAAATGTTTATTCCGTGTCTTCCATGTGCCCGGCTCCATCCCAGCACTGGAGGTCCAGTAGTGGACCAGCATAGGGTCTTACAGCACTTACACCCCACAGAGGAAATGCACGGTAAAGGCGTAACCAAATTATCTTTTTAAAAGGATGGACGATGTTAAATAATCCTGATGGTTTTAAAAAAATGAGACAGAGAACCAAGATGGCGGCATAGGTTAACGCGGGAGATTGCTGCTTCGAACAACCAATTCAAATTACGCCTGAAACACGGAACGGACACCATCCAGAACCACAGGAGGGCTGGCTGAGTGGAAATTCTACAACTAGGAGTAAAGAGACTATCATACCCAGACTCAGAGGAGGCGCAGTGCTGAAGTGAAATTCTCA
>NW_006296221.1:715327-722827 GCF_000327345.1 Myotis davidii
GAGGGTGGGGGAGGGGAGGGTAAAGGGGAAAGAGCAACCAAAGGACTTACATGCAGGCATAGAGGCCTAACCAATGGACACGGACAACGGGGGGGTGGGTGGAGGGTGATGTGGGGACAGGGACACATATATAATATCTTAATCAATAAAAAATATATTTAAAAAAATGGAAAAAAAATGAGACACTGTGATGGGTGGAGGTGTCTGTTGTGTAGATTGGGAGGTCAGAAAAGGCATCTCTAACATTTAACAAGACTGACCTAGTTTACTTAGTCACCGACATCAAACTATGCTAATCATCTAAATAATTAATACAAACTTAGAGGTAATTATTGCTGTGCGACCAAATGAAAAGCAAAGGAAATGAAGCCCGGGCTGCTGGTGGTTGGAAATTTGGTAGCTCTGAGCAGTAAGGTTCTGCGGGCTGATGAATAGATGTGGGTGAGAGCAGACCTTTCTCATGCAGCACAATTTCCTGCTTTGGTGTGTTCTGTCCCCCACGTCCCTACTGTTTTTTGGGCACCAGGAATTTCTTTGCTGAACTCAGATGAGTGTGAATCCTTGAAGCTGCGAGTTATGTGTAGCTGGTCTTTGCCGTTAGTAATCAGCAGAACTCAGGGGTTAGCCTTCCAGAGACCCTGCCAGTGTACTGAAACTTTTCCTATCATTGCCGTAATGAGCACTTACATTGAAAATACACCTTATCATGCCAGCGGTGTGCTGGCTTCTGATTACAAGTTGCAGCTCAATTGCTTCAGTTCTTTCTCTTACATGATATTTTCCCTTCAACTAATTTTTGATTATATGAGTTGTGCTGTTTTGTATCCGACTATGTGATATTCATTCATTAAGCTAGCAATCATCCAAATCTGTGCCTTAAGTTTGCAATTATACTCCAGGTAGAAACACATTGATCCTTGACAATAATGGAGGCTTGAATTAGATTGTGTCCATGAGTGTAAGGATGATAAAAAATTTAGGCAGCCCGGCTAGTGTGGCTTAGTGGTTGAGTGTCGACCTATGAACCAGGAGGTCATATTTTGATTCCCCGTCAGGACACCTGCCCAGGTTGTGGGCTTGATCCCCAATGTGGAGCATGCAGGAGGCAGCCGATCAATGATTCTTTCTCATCATTGATGTTTCTATCTTTCTCTCTCTTCCCCTCTGAAATCAATAAAAATACAAGCAGCCATAGATACTTGTGAATAGCTATATTGTCATTATGTAGCCAAAATGCCTAGACAATTGATTATTTGGAGAACCGCACCCCCCGCCCCCCAACCAATTTTCCTTCAGATGATTCAGTGTACATGCAGCCTAGGAATTGTAAATGCTCAATTTAACAGCAGATTACAATGTACCAGCATGAGGCGTCAGGCTTTCCTCAGGAAGAACAGTTTCTCCACGGACCAGTCCGGTTTCTTAGGAATTCTTTGATGTTAATCTTGAATGTAACCTTTGCTCTTTAAGATGAGCTTCTGAATTTTAAACACAAAATGGGAGACAGTTAATGACATATAACAAACAGCCAATTCAGATTTCATTGGTTTTATCACTCAGTTAAATTATTTCCTTCCTTGTAAGGCCAAGCAAAACAGAAGGATGTTGAATGGAAAAATCTTGGAGACAAACAGATCATCTCAGAAAGTTTTGAGTGAGCTCATGAAGCCTGGGAAAAGAATAACCTCTTCTATTCCAGAGTTGGATTTACTCCAGAGGCATGCCAGCTAGCATTCTCTAGGTTTGAAGTTTATGGAATAAATGTCTTTCTGGAGCCACCAGAGGCCTCGGGGTTTGTAAAACGGTGCCATGTGGTATAGTGGACAAAGACCAGGCTCTCATTCTGGTTCTGCTACAAATTAGGTGTGAGGCCCTTTGGGTCTCAGTAACTCACCTGAAAACATGATCTCTAAAGATCTTTCATCAAAAATCTATGATGGTGTAAAGCTAACAAGGAGTCCAGCAGCTCAGCAATGCTGTATTTTAAGGAAAGATATCTTTGGTAAGGTGATGAAAGAAGCCAGAATTAAAGAGAATCTGTTGACTTTCTAGTATTCAGTTAAATATTAAAGTTCAGCCCTAACCGGTTTGGCTCAGTGGATAGAGCATTGGCCTGTGGACTGAAAGGTCCCAGGTTCGATTCCGGTCAGGGGCATGTACCTTGGTTTCGGGCACATCCCCAGTGGGAGGTGTGCAGGAGGCAGGAGATCGATGTTTCTAACTCTCTATCCTTCTCCTTTCCTCTCTGTAAAAAATCAATAAAATATATATATTTTTTTAAAAAAATAAAGTTCATGAATATATACAGAATTATAAACTAATAATGATTAACCTAGGGACAAAACGTACTGATTATCATAGATCAAAACTAAACATTGATAGGCACTGGAATAGTGACATCTCTTATTTCTCAAGTGTACTAGTAGTTCAGTTGTAGTTATTGATAACAACAGCAGCAGCAGCAGCAACAAAAAAGCCAATATACTATACCTGGCCTGTGTCTAAATAACAATACATCTTAAGAGACTTTCTTATTCAATTTGATGTTTAGTCCTCACATCATCAGCTTCCTTAAATTAAAGCATTTTGTACATCAAAATTACAACTAAACTACAGAACAACCATCATTCAGAACAGCCTGAAATCTAGCTGAACAGAAGTCCTACAACTACGAATATAAAGAAGAAGCCACACTGAGACTCATAGGAGGGGTAGAGACGTGGAATGTGCTGGTCTCACACTCACATGTGGCAGATAAAAATCTGGAGGAATATATTGACTGCAGAGTTCCCCTCTGAGGAGCAAGGTGATCCAGCCTCACACAGCCCCCCCCCCACTCCCCAGCTTAGGGTTCCAGCACCAGGAAGAGAAGTCCCCACAACTTCTGGTTGTAAAAGCCAGTAGGAATTGTGGCTGAGTAAGAAAGAGGGCTGCTGGAGTCCCAGGCAGTTCCTTTTTAAGGGAAACACGCAAACTTACTTGGACTCACTCCCTCTGAGTTCCAGATCTGGGGATGGTTGAAAAGGTGAAAGGATTAAGAAGTACAGATTGGTAGTTACAGCATAGTCATGGGGATGTAAAGTATGGCATAGGGAATATAGTCAATAGTATTCTAATAACTATGTATGGTGTCAGATGGGTATGAGATTTATCAAAATGATCAGTTAGTAAGCTATGTAATGTCTAGGCACTAGGTTATACATATGAAACTAATAATATTACATGTCAACTATAATTGAAAAAAGAAAAACTGATTTCAAAGAAAAAACTTTTTAGAAAAAAGTAAAGCATTTTGATCTGTGGTTCTAATTAATCAGAATAATTTCTTGTTCCTAATTTTTTTTAATCTATAAAATAGGAGGTTTGGCCAAAATAACTCTAAGATTCTCCCCACCTCTAAAATTCTGAGTCTATATTTTTGGATAGTTTGGAAATCGGGACTGTAATTCATTAAATTCAACCAAATATAAGGAATGTATGCTAGCTTTGCAAGACCCCAAGAGAGGAATACCTTACCAGAAAGCAAAATGGTTTCCTAAACAGTTTCATTTCAAAAAGGACACTTCAAGTCATATATTCTCCTTTTCCCCCAGAAAACCTCTCCTGCTGCGTGACCTGAATTACAGATTCATGTGTTTAACTTCAGACCTTATCTTCTGGTAAAATACAAATGCCTCTGGAAAGGTCACACATTTAACATTATCAGTCATTTTACCTTTGTTTGAATGAATTTTTTTTTTCAGTCTGACCCTGTCTGGTTCCATAAAAGATTTGACGCTGCTTCCTGAGAATGAGTTGAGATCAGATTTTATGAAAGCCCAAAGGGGCCAGGGGAGAACACAGGAAGGAGGGTTCCACCAATAAGAAAAGCTCTATGTAAATTGCAAAGTGCTGTAAAAATATTAGAAGTTGTTATTAATAACAGGGAGAGGCTGGCTGGCTAAAGATAAGCCTTGCTCATTTCCCAAATGATTCAGAGTCTGCTATTTCAACGTGTCAAATTGTTCTTTATTCTTCTATGAGTCTTAATGTTCCTTTTGTAATTCTTTGAACACTTTGTTTGAAAAAGAAATCCATTCATAATTTGTTCTTTACCTTGCTCATGTTGCTTTCCTATTTCCTGCATGGCATGAAGTTCTCTTAGCCGCTGCACAGTCTGGGACCACTATTTGCAGTCTCATGATCTTCTTTATTTCCTGGAAATGCAAAGATCTGTTCTCTGTCTTTGCAGAAATAGGTATCTATCAAGCTCAGGAAGGAAAAAAAGAATGACTTTAATTTGAAATGACTCTCTCAACATGACCAGAGCTGACTGGAGCAACACTAATAGGTCTGTCAGAAACAACAAAGACATAGCCCATTTTCGAAGACACAAAAATCAAGACATTTCTAGATTGTACTGTACAGGTCAGGTCTCAAAGATAACATAACTTTGAGAAAGAAAGAAAAAGAAATGCTTAAACCCTGAAAATTAGACTGATACTATGTCAACTTAGTAGAAGATGCCAGTGCAAGAAAAAGAGCCAGGAGAGAGAAGCAGTCCTCTGGGGGTAGCCTTTCTGACCCTGCCGGCAGAACCTAATATTGAATAAACAATTAAAATATCCTATTAAGGAACTGTTTTACCATTATGTAACTCTTGGCCTGAATTTGCATTCTCTAAAACAGGATTATAAGATCAAGTTCTTTTTACATGCATTTATCTTATAAAAATAAAGTTAAACTTCAGTGTTATGTACTATTAGGACTGCCCATATTTAGTCACTGGCCGTATTGCACACCAAGCACTGGGAAGTACCCTGGCTGAAGGGTTTCGAGAAGGGCTGACCATGGTTGTCTGACACATTACGCTTTCAGCAGTGTGGGGCACATGGACTTGAGCAGGGGGAAGTGGCTTTAGATTCTGTGCTCATGTTTCAATTAAATCAACCATCCTAAATGGGTCAATAACAACAACAAAAAGATACCTGCAGAGAAAGCATCAACCCAACTATATTGTATTAATAATCAAAGGACACACATGCAAAATAGCAAAATTGTATTTTGCAACTCCTGGTATAAGCCCTTTGTCAACAACATGACAGTGTAAGACATTATAAAAAAACAATGATATAACTAGAAGTTGGCCATATTCCTTGACAATTTTAATAAATCTATGTAAAATATAGGTTTACATCCACTTTTTTAAGTGCTTGCCCTCACTTTAAATGTACCTTGTAGTTTAGATATTACTTATTGATAGTCTGGAGACATCACCATTTTTAAGTCCCTTAAAATCAAGCAGGAAAGGATTCTGGGAAGAAAGCAGAGTAGAAAGTGTCAGGAATCCATCTACCCACTGAGGCAACAATCACACTGACAGAATCTGTCTGATATAACAGTTTTTGGAACTCTGGAGTCTACTGAAGGTTTGCAACTTTCAGGGGAAGGCTTGGATGGTCAATGTTGGTCAATTTCAATGTTGGAGTGTTGACCTGTACACTAAAAGGTTGTGGGTTCGATTCTGGGTCGGGGTGTGTGGAGATGGGGAGTGTGAGAAGGGCAGGGGTAGCAATCTATATTTTTCACTCTCTTGCTCTCCCTTCCTCTCTCTCTAAAATAAATTTTTTAAAGCATATCGTTGGGTGAGGATTAAAAAGAAAGCGAGCAGGCAGAACATGAAAGACCCCCTACTACTTTTCAGCAATATTTAAAATCATATGCTATCAATCTAGCACTTCACAAAATTTGGTTCAATTGAATGAGAAATATTTGGAATACTCATAGTAGATACCTTAAGACTGAAACCAAACAAGCCACATACCACTGGTGGAAACACTAGTTCCTCCCAAGGTGGTGAAAATGGCTAGAACAACACAATGAAAACAGTATGATTAGAAACACATACTCATGGGCCAGGAAATATTGTTGGAAGGTGTCAAAAATAAACCCTTAAAATGTGAATAAATTAGTGTTAGTTAAGTGGTTTGGGAAGTTTGTTATTGTGTTGGAGGAGAAAACTGATGTTGCTGGTATGCTTCACTCGATAGAGTTTTTGGGGTTCTGTGTCAGTACCCAACAGAGGAAGCACTACTGCTTTGTGTTGTTTAGAGCCTCAAAGGAAAGGAAACTGATGGAAGACTTCAATAGTGAATTCAATAGGATATGACTCTTCCATTAAAAAAAGTCAGAGCCTAGCTGGTGTGGCTCAGTGGTTGAGCATCAACCTATGAACCAGGAACCCATGGCTCAACATTCCTGGTCAAGGCACATGCCCAGGTTGTGAGCTGGATCCCCAGTGTGAGGCATGCAGGAGGCAACTGATCAATGATTCTCTCTCATCATTGATTTTTCTATCTCTCTCCCTCTCTCTTCCTGTCTTGGGGGAGGGGGGAATAGATATAGATATAGATATAGATATAGATATAGATATAGATATAGATATAGATATAGATATAGATATAGATATAGATATAGATATAGATAGATATGTAGATATATATAGATATATATGTAGATATGCAGATATATAGATAAATAGATATGAAAAATTTTTTAAAAGAAAGATGTTTTTAGTGAAAATCTGTGTTAGTCTTACTCCTGATGGGGCAAGAGTACTGGTAGCAATAAATAAATACATTCCTGGGGGAGATAGAAATATAGCACTGGTGGTTTGTGTAGCATTCTAATGACATTCCCCTGTCATCACAGAAAAGGCCAGCAGATTGGTAAGATTTACATGTTTTTTGGTTTGTGAGTAATAAAAAATAATATTATCTTTAAATTGCACAATGATTTTACCATGAGATAACTGCTTTGTCTGTGGGGTGTGCCACATGTTTCAACAAGATGAGAAATGACCACGAAACCCTTGGGGACCTGTGGTGAGCTGAGTTATCGGTCTCGGTTATTCATTCTCCTGCTATAAAATTACACGCCAAACCCTTGACGTGGACTCGTGGTGAGCAGAGTGCTCTCTCTACTTTGGATTCTGGATTTAGCCTGTGACTCATTTTGCCCAAGGGGATGGGATGTTAGAGCAGAGGTAAATTACACTAGCCAGTCCCCGAGAAGAACGCGCCTGGGTTGCTGCTGCCTGCCCGCCTGGGCCCTGGAATGCGCAGCCCAGAGCCAAGTCCATTTAGCCCCAGCCAAAAGCAGTCACCCCAGACCTGGAGCAAGAAAAAATGCTTACGCCAGAGGCCACTGAAGTCATCTGGTGATTTCTCACCCAGCATCGTATCAGCAACCGTAGACACCCCACAGACAAAGCAGTTATCTCAAGGTAAAATCGTTGTGAAACTTAAAGATAATACTCTTTTTTTATTTTATTTTTTTTGTACAAATAAAATGTAAATCTTACCAATCTGACCTTTTCTGTGATGACAAAGGAATGTCACTAGAATGCTACCTTACAGATGTTTCTGAAACAAGTAAATATGTTTGATCTGTCACTTCAAGGTAAAGGTAATTTTTAAAGATGAGTACAAAGGTCATTGCTTCTTGCTAATATATTTACGC
>NW_006296221.1:724134-727825 GCF_000327345.1 Myotis davidii
AAAGCCTATTTCTCTATATCTGTGGGCTCACACCTATGCCCTCGCATCTATGCTTCTTTAGTCCCTGTTGTGACTTTCCCTTTCTATTCAAGCATGTACGATTACACCTCCATCCTGTTTTGAAATAAAACACATAAGACCATCCTCACTTGATCCTTTAACTGCAACATGTGGCTGCCCAGGTCTAAGGAGGTAGCTGCCAATATTGATGTCCCCTCGGTCCCTTTTCTGCCCTCCCCACCATGAAGGGCATAGCCAGTGAATTCTAGGATTTGCGGTATCTGATTTATGACTGATATCATGTTTAACATTTTTATACTATGTGATAATTCCTCACAGTAAACTTGTGTTAGCAGGGCCATGGAGAATTAGGAAAAGGCTGTGTCCACACTTGGGCAAGAGTGTCAAGATGGCAAGAGGTGCCCGATAGAGCAACTTGGGACAACCATCTTGAGGGAGGCGACACGCATCTCTCACCCGGTAACCTTAAGCTGTATCCAGCAATACACTGGATTTCCCGCAGAAATGCAGAATGGGTGCAAAACATTTTATTTGAATATAGTTTGCAAAAGTAAAGTGAAAGGGCAATAAACTTGATTGGAGACAAGAGGTCAAGGACCAAAGAAAGACTTAGATTTGATGTTAAGATCTATGGGAACATCAGAACTACCAGTTTCAGAAGCATGGTGTCATATTTGCAGGGTCTTATGAGCAGGGTCTGCACGTGAGTGTGTGTGTGTGTGTTTGAGTGTGTGTCTGAGTGTGTGTGTGAGTGTGTGTGTGTGTGTGTGTGTGTGTGTGTGTGTAGTGAGGACCAAACAAGCTACATTGGCACCATCTATGACCACTTAGTCCATGTTGCAGAGGGCCCACTCCTGGATCAGATCAAAGACACCCTCTCTTGTTCTCTCTCTTCCAACTCCCTATCTCTAGTGCTCCGCAGAGAAAGCTAAACTTCCAAAAGTCTCCTGCATGTTCTGCCCTCAAGAAAGACCGTGCTTTCACCTCATCACATAAAATAGTTTAGTGGTGGTTCTCATTCCTAGCTACACCTTAGAGTCACCTGGGGGGTTTTTGAAAAAATCCAGTGGTTGGACTGCTCCTACAGATTCTGATTCGTGTATTTGGAATCGGGGTCAAGGTATGAGCATGTTTTCAAAGCTCCCCATGCAGTTTAATGTGCAGCCAGAGGTATGAAGTCCCAGCTGCCCTGCTGATGGTCTCAGCTCTCGATGTCAGTGTAAGAGTCTGCATTCCCTTCTGCCTCGCTAAAGACTTAATCACCCCTTTCTCCCTCCAGACGTGAACATGAATCCCGTCAGTGACGTTAACAAAATCAATAACAAGCAGAAGCCTTGAACTTATTCATTTCTCCAAAGGCTGCAAAGACACCCCCCGCCCCCAGATCAAATTCGTAAAGTGGGCTCAAGGCCAAGTGCTGAGGCTTCTTCTAAGCCCCAGAGCTTTCACTAACCCTTGGGGAGCCAGTTCCAATTTGGATCAGGAACAATTGTGGTGGTGAATTGAGTCTCATCTCTCTCTTCCAGAACAAACCTGGGGGCAAGGGCGCTCTGACTTTTAAAAAATGTTTTTGCCCTGGCTGGTTTGGCTCAGTGGATAGAGCATTGGCCTGTGGACTGAAAGGTCCTGGGTTCGATTCCAGTTGGGGGCACATGTCTGGGTTGTGGGCTTGATCCCCAGTGGGGGACATGCAGGAGGCAGCCAATCGATGATTCTCTCTCATCATTGATGCTCCTCTCTCTCTCTCTCTCTCTCTCTCTCTCTCTGTCTCTCTGTCTCTCCCTTCCTCTTTGAAATCAATAAAAATATATTTTAGGCCTTTATTTATAATTTTCTGATTCACTGCAGGAAACACTGCCTTCTCTCCATTTGCATTGAAACTTGATCCTATCTTGGCTACAGTGAAGCTTCATTAGCCAGATCTCACTTCCCTGGCTCATCTCCGGTCTGTTCAGCATCCTCCTGGTCTTCCTCTCACTCAGTTCTCCAAGGCTCAGTTCCCGGTTCTCAGCTTTGCTTTGTCCCCACACTTCCTCCAACAGGTTGTTCATGATGATGTCTTCAGCAGTGACATGTACTCAGCGCTGGGGATACAATAGAGAGCTTAAACTAGCATGGCCTTGCCTTCTAGGGTTTACACTAGTGGGAGCACACCTGATTCAACAAGGCAGGCAAGCAGATGTATAAATGCAAGTTGCCTTGAGGAAAGGGACAGATCTCTATAAAAGGGGGAAAAGGGATGCACCTCGTTTTAGAGATGAGGGAAACTGACATTTGAACTGAGATTGGAAGGATGAGAAGGTGAACTCAGCATGTTCAATGGTCGTGGGTCTTCCCATTAGGGAACTCCTTAAAGAGACAGTGAATCTCAGGCTATTGCTGTGCCTGACATTCAGTGTCAAGCTTCAGAAGCTCAGTAAATATCTATTGATGGAAGATTTAGTCCAAACTAGAGGCCTGGTGCACAGATTCGTGCACAAGTGAGGTCCCTCGGGGTGTCCTGCAGAGATCAGGCTCCAGCTTGCGCCCCCAGCCTCACAGCCCTGCAGCCCCACCTGGCACCCCACCTTGGCCTGGCACCGCCCCCTCACCTGCTCCACCATCCCACCATGATCCCACTCTCATTGGGGCCCCTCAGGGCTGGCAGTGCTTCCACTGCTGCCCGCTGCCATGTTCCATGCTGCCTCCTGGTGGTCAGCGCACGTCATAGCAAGCAGTGGAAGTCCTGGTTGAACTCCCCATCAAATGACCGCCCGAGGGGACAATTTGCATATTAGGCCTTTATTATATAGGATAGCAAAACATTTCTAAAGTGATGGTTATTTTTGCCCATTCAGAACATCCCCTCCAAGCAGAGAAATGGATTTCTCCTCCAATTGAGTGATTCCTCTGTCCTACCCCCACCCTGGTCCTTCAGCCATTCCTCTGTGGAAGGCCACAGTGTCCCATTCACCTGGACTTGGAAAAGGGTTCAAAGGTGAGAAAGTGACCAGGTTGGGATTTCTCCATTTGCAGTTGAAGGGACAAGGAGATCACAAACATGAAATGGGGGCTGCTGGTGGCCCTCTTTCCTACCACATGGAGAAAGCTCATCTTTAACAGATGAGAATAAGCAAAGAGAGACCGACAAGATGATAGGCAGATGATGTAGCGTTCTGGAGCACTGGGGCTCAATTCCACTCCCAAGTGACCCTAGAGCTGCCATGGCTTCTGCAAGATTGGCATTAAGTTTGTGAACTACCCATTATAGGATTCACAGTGAACTCCAGTTCACAATGAACTTCAGTCACCTTGAGTTAAAATTCTGTCTCTTACAACGGACAGAGTCCTAAGACATGCTGGCTTAACTCAATTTACTAACAGATTTTAGAGGAGTTAATTTGTCTTTAATTAATATAAAAAATTATGCCCATTACTTATTACAAGTAAAATCAACAAACCATGTGGCACTGGAACTACAGGGATAAAAAAAGAAGTGGCCCAGCTAGCATGGCTCAGTGGTTGAGCATCGACCTATGAACCATGAGGTCATGGTTCGTTCCTGGTCAGGGCACATGCCTAGGTTGTGGGCTCGATCCCCAGTATGGGGGGTGCTGGAGGCAGCCAATTAATGATTCTCTCTTATCATTGATGTTTCTATCTCTCTCCCTCTCCCTTCCTCTCTGAGATC
>NW_006296221.1:728459-734140 GCF_000327345.1 Myotis davidii
CGCAGGGGCGGGGAGCTGGAGAGGAAGCCCGCCACAGCGCCTGGGAGCTGGAGAGGAAACCCGCCAAAGCGCCTGGGAGTGGGAGGGGAAACCCAGCAGGAGCAGCTCGGAGTGGGAGCGAAGCCTGCCTCAGCTGGTTTCGCTCCCCTCTCTGCTTGGCTCCAGCCACTGGAAGCCCTATTCTTGCAGGAATCTTCCTGCAACGGGCCTCTAGTCCTATATAACAAAAGGCTAATATGCAAATCAACCGAATGGCGGAATGATCAGTCACTATTATACACACTGACTACCAGGTGGCAGACACTAAATGCAGGAGCTGCACCCTGGTAGTCAATGCACTCCCACAGAGGGAGTGTTGCTCAGCTAAAAGCCGGGCTCATGGCTGGCAAGTGCAGCGGCGGTGGCGGGAGCCTCTCCCACCTCCACGGCAGCGCTAAGGATGTCCGACTCCTGGCTTAGGCCCACTCCCCACAGGGAAGGCCGAAGCTGGCAGTCAGACATCCTCTGAGGGCTCCCAGAGTGTGAGAGGGCACAGGCCAGGCTGAGGGACCCCCCCCTCCCAAGTGCACAATTTCATGCACCGGGCCTCTAGTATATACAAGTATATATAAAAGAAGTGGAGCCACTGTTATACAGTCAACAGGGGAAACACTCAGCAAAGAGTTACAATACAGTGTGAAGAGAGAAAAGACAAACTATAAACAGGATACAGTGATTCTGCACCTTCAGGAGCATTCCAATTTCATCTTGTCATTTAACATTTATGGAAAACGAATACTTAAATGGTATTTGCCCCTGTCCTCTGACTCCCCAAAATGTGTAGGTGAACAATTTATATAGAATGAAATGCAATTTTTTTAAATCTTACAATTACCCTTTCTTACTCTATTGTATGACCATAAGTTTAAATCAAGTAGCCAGTCAGCATGCCTTCCTCTCAGTTGCAAAGTAAGAAATCATTTTAGAGCAGGGACGTTTAGGGCACATCTTTTCAACCTGTTCCCTCCTTTACCATGAATAGACAGGCTTTTATGCTTTCTTCACACATTTCTATTCCTTTAAACCTTGTCTCGGCTCCTTATCAGGTTCTGTCAAATTCTGTCTAAAATAGAATTTGGACCCAAAGTTTGAATTTAATGATAAAAGGAGCTTCCTTGGTTTGTTTGTGACTTCTCCTGGGCATATATTCAGGGGTGGTTTGGGTGTGCCTCGTAGAGCCTATGGGGCAACCCAGGGCAAGTTACTAATCTCTGTGAACCTCAGTTTGCTTATCAGTTAAATGGGGTGTGATAACGTTACTTCTCTTATAGGATTCCATAAGAGTCTCTTTAAGAGTATCCAACAAACGCCAGCTGTCATCTCTCTGTAGTGTTGGGTCCAGCGTGAGTGGCACTAAGAGCTGATTCTTCATCTGTCTGTGTACACCCAAGTCTTTCACAACCTGAGTCACTGCCATTCGTTTCCCCCCAAAATTACCTCACTTGTTCCTTTTGAAGTTTGTTTTTATTCTTGATGGATCATTTTCTCTTTGGTAAAGGTGACTTTGAGTTACATTTATTTCCCCCAATGTGTTAACAACAAGTCTCAGTGGAGTAATCAACAAGCAATATAAACAAGCCTTCACATGTTTTCATTCCCATAACAAGAACTAAATCATTTTTGACCTCTATCTCCTAGGGTACCAATCAGCCTGAGTCTCCAGGGTGACTCCCAGCCACCTGTCGGTCTACTTGTACCGCATCTTCCTGATTTAATGAGGAAAATCATTATCATCATCAGATTTTCATTAACCGCCTGAAGCAGTGCTAAGGGGAGAGAGAGAGACAGACACAGCAAGAGAAACGTCAGAAAGACCTGATCTTGCTTAAAGAGAGGGACATCCGAATACAAAAACTTGAATAGAGCATGTGGTCACTACGAAACAAACAAAAGATAACATATTTAACTGCATTTTAGGGCTGGAAGCCAAGTTTAGGTATATTAGCTCTAAGATATTATTCCAAGTCAGATCCTGTTCAAGGAACTTGGGATGTAAGACTGACTAACAGAAACTGCTTGCCTTCATGGAGTTATAACCTAGTGAAAGTGACAGATAAAATACATAAATCAAGATATAGTGATTCTGCACCTACAGGACCATTCCAATTTCATCTTGTCATTTAACATTTATGGAGAACTAATACTTAAATGGTATTTGCCCCATTTAAGGGAGAGGGATGAATGAATATATTGCATTAGGTGGTCATTGGTAATTACGAAGAAAATAAAACCAGGTGATAGGGTTAAGGAGAATGAGGGTGGGAAGTGGGGAAATTCTATTATTTAAAAAACTAGAGGCCTGGTGCACAAAATTTGTGCACTGGGGGGAGGGGTGGGAGTCCCTCAGCCCGGATTGTGAGAGGGTGCAGGCCAGGCTGAGGGACACCACTGGTGCACAATCAGGGCAGGGGAGGGACGTAGGAGGTTGGCCAGCTGGGGAGGACCGCGGGCGGGCTCCAGGGCATGTCTGGCCCATCTTGCTCAGTCCTGATCGGCCAGACCCCAGCAGCAAGCTAACTGCCGGGGTCCAGCCCCAGCAGGTCCAGGGGTTCCCAAAGGTGGAGTCCATTCCAGGGAGTAAAGATTATGTACCTTATGCGTGATTGTTCATAGTTAAAGAGATTAATTACCCGCCTGGCACTTAGTGAAGGGGTTTTATTCCCTCCCTAACTTCAGGGGGAAATCTCTACCTGGGGAAACAACCTTTCTCGGAGAGGTGACCTTGGTTAAAAAACATAGTGCCAAGAAGGTGAGCAAACATATTAAGAACAGTATGCCATATATGCCAGGTCCCTTGAAACAGTAAGGATGGACTGGCTCCCGGCAGCTAACCTACCTGTTGGACCATCTGCCCCATGGTGGTCACTGAATATCACAGTGACTGGTCGACCAATTGACTGTCTGCCCCCTGGTGGTCAGTGCATGTCATAACGAGTGATTGAGCGACCTTAGCATATCGTTAGCATATTATGCTTTGATTGGTTAAACGGCTGACCGAATGACCAGACACTTAGCATATTAGGCTTTTATTATATAGGATAATGGTCAAGAGGCCTTGTTTTAAATGAAGTGATATTTGAAGCAGAGATCTTATGGAGTGAGATACCTGGCCATGCAGGTAACTGTGGGAATACTTCTCAGGCAGAGAGACACAAGTACAAAGGCCCTGAGGCAGGAATGGCTTGACATATTGAAGGAAGAGTAAGGACAGTGCAGCTAGAGCATGGTGGCAGGGTAGGGGAGAAGGAAGGAGGAGGAGATAAAGTCAGAGAGATGGTGGAGTAGGGGTGTGGGTGCCTGGATCATGTAGGATCTTGTAGGATACAGAGCAGCTTTGGATCTTGTTCTGAGTGAACCAGGAAGCTGCTAGATGGGAACAGCAACAGGCCCTGTAGAAGCTTTGTCAGTGCTGTGGTTGAGAGACAATGGTGGCTTAGACTGTGTGGGTAGTGCTGGATGGAAGTGGAGAGAAATGGTCAGACTATGGCAGTAGAATGATCAAGATTTACTGATGGATTAGATATGGAGGATAAGAGAACACAAAGAATCAAGGTTGTCAGCCTGAGCAACTGGGAGAGTGAACTAACGTACCGAGGTGAACAAGGAATGAGTTTGAGACTTGGCATGAGGTGGTGAATTAAGAGTTTGGTTTTGTCATATCAAGCAGGGCCAAGATCAGAGTAAAGCAAGCATCATCCTCGTGTTGGGCAGAAAATTTAAAGGGTACCAAAAAGCTCAATTATGAACATATTTTAAATATAAAGTATTGCAAAAAATGTTAAAGAAAATATCAGAATTTTAAGTGAAGATAGAGTCTTGTTTGTTTGTTTTATGACCCTGCATTATGATGCCACCGGAGCAATCATTTGCATCAGCTTGTGGTCCTGGTGCCCTCTCTATGAGAGCTGACAATGGCACTAGAACAGATCAGACCACACAGGGTTTACATATAGTCATTTTTTAATGTAGCACTTTTATTTTATTTATTTATTTATTTATTTAATGATGAGAGAGAAACATCAACCAGCTGCCTCCTGCACACCCCCCACTGAGGATGTGCCTGCAACCAAGGTACATGCCCTTGACCAGAATCGAACCTGGGACCTTGCAGTCTGCAGGCCAATGCTCTATCCACTGAGCCAAACTGGTTAGGGCTAATGTAGCACTTTTATTACCTTTTCCCACTTGGTTTAGAATACTGGAATATCCTATCTAATAAAGACAGAATATGCAAATTGACCATCACTTTGCCACAAAGATGGCGGCGCCCACAGCCAATAAGGAGAGAATATGCAAATTAATGCGACAAAGATGGTGGCGGCTGGCTGGGAGTGAAGGCGGGAGGCAGCAGCCAGAGCAAAGACCCGGGTACTGGGTGCTGGAGGGAAACGGGTGCCGGCAGTCAGGGGATGGAAGGCCTATTCTTGCATGAATTTTTGTGCATTGGGCCTCTAGTATGTTGATAAGCGTACATAGGGGCTCTCGTGTTTGTTTTTTCCTCAGGCTCCAATGTGCTCAGCACAGCACTGTATCCCAGCAGAAAGAGTGAGTCTGGACAGAGAGCCTGGAGTAGAGGAGAAAAGTGGGAGCAGAAGGGTAGAGCCTGAGCACACAGATGTGGCATTTAAAACCACAGAACTGGTTGAGGTCAGATGGAAGGAAAGCATGAAGACAGAGGAGGTCAGAGGCCTGAAGGGCACACCTTGGGGAGGGACAGGAGGAGACAGGAGAGACCAAAAAGAGCAGCCAGGAGAGGACTCCAGAGGGATGTCCCTGAGATCAAGTAACAAGAGAATTTTAAGAAGGAGGGGGTATAAAACTATACAGAGATATTATCTATAAGATGGGTAAAGACTTTTTATGAATGAAGGTTTAGGGATTTTATTTTATTTATTTATTTATTGCCATTTAATCATTTTTTTAATTTTTCAGTTACAGTTGACATGCAATATTATATTATACTAGAGGCCCAGTGCACAGATTCGTGCACCAGTGGGGTCCCTTGGCCTGCCGGTTTTGGCCCGATCCCCAAAGGGCCTCTAATATGCATATAAGATCTTTGGTTAAGCAATTCCCGCCCTCCCCACTCCCCCTTCCCTCTGTGATTCAACAGTCTGTTCCATGTTTCCATGCCTATGCATTGAGCTCTGTACCCTGGTGGTCAGTGCACATCATAGCATCATAGCTACTGGTCAAACAGTTGCTTAGGTATATATATATATATATATGATATAATAACCCCCCCCATGATTAAGATGAGTAATGATTTTTTAAAGTTTTCATAAACTTGTAGTGGGTTGAATGGTGGTTCCCAAAAAGATATGTCCATTAATAATGAATGTTCCATTATTTGGGAAAAGGGTCTTTTGCAGACATAATTCCATTGAGGATTTTGAGATGAGGAGATCACCCTGAATTATCCGGATGGGCCCTAAATCCAATGACCAGTGTCCTTCTAAGAGTGAGGTAGAGAGACATTGCACAACCAGAAGAGAACAAGGCCATGTGAAGATGGAGACAGAGACTGGAGTGATGCTGCCACAAACCAAGGAAACCAGTGGGTGCTGCGAATCATCACAAGCAGGAAGAGACCAGGAAAGAATCTTCCCAGAACCTTTCATGGGAGCATGGCCACGCTGACA
>NW_006296221.1:734314-740899 GCF_000327345.1 Myotis davidii
AATAAAAACAATTTTTTCTCTCAATGGGGGGCTGGCTTTTTTCAGCCTCAGGATGAAATTGCAAGCTATTCTCACATTTTATTTCCCAGTCATTTAAGATAATAAAAATGCCTTTGGTAATTTTAATTATAAAATTAGCCCCTTTATTTTAGTCTGAACATCCATCCCAGGACAATATTAAAATTGTCATATTTTTAACCTACTTAAGGATATCCCTTCCCCACAACCACAGGCTGGAAGTCTGCCATGGGGAAGGGGCATGGCTGGCTCCTTTTTTTCCTCCTTCTTTTGGCTCCTCTCCTCTCACGGAGTCAGACTCTGACTTCTCCCAGGTTACATGGGGTCAAGGCAGTGGTGGGGAGAGGAAAGAGAGGTTAGGGTCAAATATAGTCTGACCCTATAATGTGTACCAGTGAGATTTACACTAATGTAATACAAACCATCCCAAATTAGAGTGACTCAACAGGAACATTTATCTCTCACCCATGTCACAGGCAATGAATCAGCATTTGAGCCGGGTTGGGATAATATAATATTGCATGTCAACTGTAATTAGAAACCCTCCTTCCAGGTTATGGTTTCTCCATTTTTTAGAGCCTCATCCTGCTCTGCTATTGGTGGGAAAGAGAAAAAGCAAAGGATCCCTTGGGTGCACTTTAGTTGGGAAGGGGTCTAGCATGCCACTCCTGCCCACACTCCATTGGCTGTCACTCAGTCACAAGTTCCCACCAAACTGCAAGGGCAGCTGGGAAATACGCTCTGGGTGCCCGGGAGTCGCAATGCATGGCATCGTCTCTACTATATGGAGGTTCCCAAAACTGATTCTTTCTCTGGTGGGATGTTTCCATGGATTCCCCAGAGATGCCCCAGGAGATGGTAGCTTCCTTAATGTGGAGGATCACCGCTCTCATTGGCTACTTATAATTCCTCCTAAGCCGGAGGATCCCTGGCTGTCCCCTCCCTCTGTTGGGGTCACATTACCCTTTCAGAAAAGTTCTCCTGGATGGAGTCCAATAGAACTCCAAGCTGAATCCTTCCAATTGGTCACCAGTTGGCCCTGCAGGAAGCATCTGTGCTCCCCATCAGTGAACTACAGTTTGCTCCCACGCAGCCACCTAAGGCTGCATCGCCAGCCACCTGCCTGCAGAATTTTGCAGAAGTAGGTCAAATCCCAGTACTCCTTCAACTCCCGGGAACACGTGACAAGCTCTCTTGTAGCCTGCAGAATTTGGGTTAACATGGGAAAGCAGCACACTCCTCTGCGCCCTCGTCAAAGGAAGACAGAGCACACGCAGAGAAACTCTCTTTCCTCAGTGACCTCTCCAGGTCATTCATGTGGGGGCCACCACATGGGTTTTTTAAAATATCTTTTGTAAGCCCTGCAGAGATAGTCCAGCTTCTCACTCTGGAAAGTAGAAGCTCTTGACATATTTTCCTGCTTACGGTAGTTTTGCCACATGAAAGCTCTTTGTTGTCAATTATTTGTTTAATGCAGTCAAATTTCTTATTCTTTTGACCCTGGGTCAAAAAAAGAAATTTCTTATCCTACTCCAGGTCTTAGAAACTTGGATTTTCCTTCAGTTCTCCCATTATTAGCTGAGCTGATATGGGAAAATTGCATTACAGGTTCGAACCTCGGTTTCCTTACCAGTAAAATGGAGTCATAATATGCAAGTCACAGTCATTGTGGAGGTCAAGCGTAGTATGACCTGTGAAAGCACCTAGTACTGTGCTCAGTCAGACTAGATGTTCAACGAGATCTGCCTTCATTCTATTTTAAATGTTTTTTTAAATATATTTTTATTGATTTCAGAGAGGAAGGGAGAGGGAGAGAAACATCAATGAGAGAATCATTGATTAGCTACCTCTTGTGCGCCCCCTACTGGGTATCGAGCCCACAACTTGGGCATGAGCCCTGACCAGTAATCCAACAGTGATCTCCTGGTTCGCGGGTTGATGCTCAACCACTGACAGAGTGATTGAAGGTAAACTTTAGATTTTACTTTATTTCAGCCACCCCAAAATAAACATTGCTAAATTGCAAAAACTATCTGCTCCTCTCTGGTAAGCTCTTTCTGAATATAAGATGCCCTGGAAAGACTGATGATCCAAGCCTGAAGGGTTACTATAACCTGCTGGGTGTCTGTTCTCACAGTTTGCTGTATAAGGCATCTCCCTACTTCTGGGAAACTGATGGGGTTGAAAGGGGGTAGCTCCAATAATTTCAGGAGTCAGAGATGAAAATTTCAGCTGTTCCAGATTCCAGGGGCTTTGGTCAAGCTTCTACCATGCACTGGGGTATGTGCCAGGGCCCAATCAGTTCTGAAGTAATTGGGGAATCAGACAAAGGAGTTCTTTTTAGCAACCATGTGCATTGGCTCTCCTGCCACCTCTCTAAAGTGGGGAGGAACTCAACACACGTTCCCAGCTGAGGTTGAACTAGGCAGTGCTCCACCTTTTGTTTCAGCTCTCACACTGGAAACAAGCGTCCTTTTTGCAGTCTCGCTAGGGCCACATTCTGCATGTCTGTGCCTTTTGTTGGTGATTTCTCTGTTTAACACAGTCCCCGTGTGTAGTGGTGAAGTGCTGTCTACTGTTCCTAAGTGCAAGAAGGCTGTGCCACACCCTGTAGAGAAGGCACAATTTAGATCAGTTTCATTCAGGGATAAGTTATAGTGCTGTTGGCCAGTGAGTTCAATGTTAATGGGTCCACAATATGCTAACTAAGGTGGTTTTAAACAGAAACACACGTGAAATAAGGTATGTATTGATCTATTGATAAGCATGTTGTGACAATAGGCTTGCAGGTACCTCTCCTTGTATTTCCCCTTGGAGCAATGGTTCAGTGTCAATTAATAGAAAGTTCTTGGCAACTCTGTAGAACATTCATTACTGCAAATCATAAGAATCAACTGTAATAATAGCAATAATAATAATAATAATATGCCAATGTGGTGATTTGGTTATTTTTAATGATATAATCATTAGAACTATTATTATAAGACAGAAAAATTGGCAATGGAACATTCTGGTCCCTATGTCTCATGATAACAGAAATTAAAGCCTATACCCACATAAGATTTGCAGTAACAACTGGAGATACAGCCATGATGTAGCCACTGCTGGAGGCCACTGTACCTTATTTAGCCCTTTCTTTCAGACTCTCCAAATGCCTGTTGCAGGATGTGGTCAACCTACTTTGATGGAGATCAGTAAATGTAATTTTTTCACAGTTGGTGGGGTTGCCAATAGAAAGTGTTAACAAGATGAAAGGGTTGAGAAAATCAGCTCTAGGAAAAAGACTAACAAAATTGGTGTTATTTTCCTCAAGGAAAGAGGAAGAAACATCATAAGTGGAGAGACCATCATTAAGGGCTACGAGTAGGTATTCTGTCTAAGGACAAATAGGTTGGGCTGGGAGCACAGCAAAGTTTGTTAATGGAGTTGAGACTTCTTGGTGCATCCATAAATCCCAAGATAAAATGAGCTCTGAGCTACTTTTTTCTTTAAAAGGGCTTTCTTTTTTTTCTATTGACAACATTTTCTTAATCAGAAAAGTATAATGAACAATATTTAAGCCTGCTGAAATCCCATCAACAAGAGATGGCTACTGTCAAATTTTTAAGACATTTTTAGAGCAGTTTTAGGTTCTCAACAAAATTCAGAGAAAGATATAGAGATTTCCTATATACCTGCTACTCACCCATGCACTAACCTCCCCCATTATCAGCATCACTCACTAGAATGGTACATTTGCTACCAAGGATGAACCTACACTGACACATCAGAATCACCTAGTCCATAGTTGACCTTGGGTTTCACTATTGGTATACATTCTAAGGGTTTGGACAAGTGTATAATAACATATATCCATCATTATGGTATGGATATATATCATTAGACATTTACAATGATTAAAAATCCTCTGTGCTCTGCCTATTCATTTCCTGCCCCCAAAACAACTCTGGCAACCACTGATCCTTTATTGTCTCCATAGTTTTGCCTTTTCCAGATGTCATATAGTTGAAATCATACAGTATGTAACTGTTCAGATTGTCTTCATCCCCTTAGTGATATACATTTAAGAATCCTTGTCTTTTCATGACTCCATAGCACATGTCATTTTTTAGTGCTTAATACTATTCCATTTTCTGAATATACCACAATTTATCCATTCACCTACTGAAGGACATCTTGGTTGCTTTCAAGTTTTGGCAATTAAGAATAAAGTTGCTGTGAACATCTGCATGTAGGTTGTTGTGTAGACATAAGTTTTCAACTTCTTTGGGTAAATACCAAGGATCATGATTGCTTGATTGTATGGTAAGAGAATATTTAGTTGTGTAAGAAACCATCAAACTATTTTCCAAAGAGTCTGTTTAGGTTTTGCACTTCCACTAGCAATGCATGAGAGCACCTATTGCTCCACATCCTTGCCACCTTTTGGTATTATCAGTATTCTATATTTTGGCCATTTTAATATATAAATGGTATAGTGGTATCACAATGTTGTTTTAATTTGCATTTCCTTGATGCCATATGGTATGGAGCATCTTTTCATTTGCTTATTTGTCACTTTTATATCTTTTTGGTGAGGTATCTGTTAAGTGCTTTGGCCCATTTTTTTTGTCAGATTTTTTATTGTTTAGTTTTAAGGGCTCTTTTCATATCTTGTTAGCAGTCCTTTATCAGATGTGTCTTTTGGAAATATTTGCTCAAAGTCTGTGGCTTGTCTTCTAATTCTCTTGACCTTGTATTCTGCAGAACACAAGTTCTTCTGATACATATTTGTCTCATTAAATTATTGAAAAGCTTATTTCTTTTTATCCTAAATAAAGAAATAAAATTTAAGTGAACTACAGTTGGCATCTTGAGATGGAATTCCCTCTCCACTTCCCAGTGACAACCTGACCACTTCAGGGAGGGGCAGTACAGGCTCACTTCAAGGAGAGGGCATGCCACCTCTCGTCTCCAATACAAAACAAAAATACTAGCAATAAAACCCAGAATTACTGGGGAAAAAAAAGAATTTCCCATCTTCCAAAAGGTACTGAAACAGTGAGGGCTACATAATCACAATAGCTAATATTTGTGTAGTATTTATTACATGCTAGGTACTATTAAAGAGCTTTAGGCATTCATTCATTGAAAATCCCCACCTAACTCAAGAGCCAGAAAACATCATTCCTAGTTTACAGACGAGAAAACAGAGGCATATAAACGTTAAGGAACTTGCCCAATATTACAAAGTCAGTAAGCGACAGAGCTAAGCTTTGAACCAAGGCAATCTGGCTTTAGTATTTTTGGAAGCAATAATTAGATTAATAGCCTCTATTTGGGCATTGCATTTGTAGAGAATAAAAGACTTGAGAAACTGAGGTATAAAAGGTATATTCAACCCTTGGTTAAGTCTTGAAGTTTGCTTATCTGGACAGTAAGAAATGAGAAGAGGCACAGAAAGCAAGGTGAAGTGGAAAGAATTCAAGCAATGGTATTAGAGGGAACTGGGTGGGAATCCTACTGCTGCCACTTCTAGGCTGCCTACTTTCAAAACAGTACTTCACACCTCCAAGCCTCAATTTGCTCATCTGCCAATAAGTTCAATGATACCTCATAGAGTTTCAGACAAGATGATATGCTGCTTAATGCCTGTGCTCTGAGCTATCCCTCATGTTCCCTGACTTCTGAGTAACTGTGGGCAGCCACTGTGTCTGATTGCTCCCTGCTCACCCACATGCAGAACTCAAGCAATGTTTCAGTTTTCCCCAAAGAATACACTTGTACAGAAGCATTTGTAAGTAATGTAGACTTTCCTGAAGATTGTGTAGGGGCAATGAAACTTCGCCTATCACCCACCATAGCAAATGACAGCGTTTCTTTCTCCAACTCCCTTTTCTGCTAACCTGCCATGAGAGGGGATGGAGTAGGATGGGATGGTCATTTGAGCTCCTTTCTCTTTCTCCTGTTTTATCTATCATCTATCTATAGATTAATCTATCATCTGTCAATCATCTATCATCACCTATGTTTCCCTCCTCTTGTCTCTTTATACAGTCTCAGCTTTTAGACTCCTTCCCCTCCAAGATCTTTCACCCCAAGCAACTCCATCAAAGTTTTACTTCCATGTGACAGGCTGACAGCCAGCTCTGAATTCTACACCAACACATGCAAACTCGATCCACTGGTCAGCAAACAAAGGACCCAGTTATTTTACCAGCACCCACTATTTTGGTTTTCTATTGCTGCATTAAAAACACACCCCAGAGTTTTGAGGATAGAGGAGGAAACCAAGATGGCAGCATAGGTAAAGACCGGAAATTGCTGCCTTGCACAACCACTTCAAAAATACAACTAAAAGACAAAATGGACATCATCCAGAACCACAGGAAGGCTGACTCAGTGGAAATTCTACAACTAGAAGGAAAGAGAAAAGCACACTGAAACTCAGAGGAGCTGCGGAAGTAAAGTGCAGAGGTACGGAGGCCCACGGGGAAAGGGCTGGCAACTGAGGACAAGGTTGTCTTTTTCAATCAGGAGGGAGTCTCAAGTTCCCGACTGCTCTGCACTCCAGTTACGGGCGAGTCT
>NW_006296221.1:742368-763617 GCF_000327345.1 Myotis davidii
AAGGGCAAAAGACAAAGAATCTTAAAAGCAGCAAGAGAAAAAAAGTCAGTTACCTACAAGGGAGTACCCATACGATTGTCAGCTGATTTCTCAACAGAAACTATGCAGGCCAGAAGGGAGTGGCAAGAAATATTCAAAGTGATGGATAGCAAGAACCTACAACCAAGATTACTTCACCCAGCAAAGCTATCATTTAGAATTGAAGGTCAGATAAAGAGCTTCACAGATAAGGCAGAGGGTGGGGTGGGAACTGGGTGGAAGGGAACTATAGGGGGGGGGAAGAGGAACAACTGTAATAATCTGAACAATAAAGATTTAATTTAAAATAAAAAACAAAACAAAACAAAAAAATTAAATAAAATAACAAAACACACCCCAAAACTTACTGACTTAACATAACAACAAGCATTTATTATCTTTCTCATGGTTTGGGGGTGGCTGGGGTGAGCCTGGTGGTTCCTCTGTTCCACGTAGTGTGACAGTCATCAGGAGGCAATGTAATCACATGACTGGCAGTGGGTGCTGGCTCTCTGCTAGGGCCTGAACTAGACCAACACAGGTCTTCTCCATGTGGTCTGTGCACTTGCTTGGGCTTCTCTAAGTGTGGCCACTGGGTGTCAAGAGAAAACACTCCAATCATTTGGAAGCAGAAGTCACAGCTCTTTTAAGGCACAGCCTTGGAAGTTCTACAGTAAAAACTTCCACCACTTTCTATTGGTCAAAGCAAAAGCTGGCTCAGATTAAGAGGAGGAGGGGCAAAAAAAAATTGCACCATCTTTAATCCTCCACACCCATCAGTTTTTAAAAAAGGGCTTTCAATAGCAAAATGCTTGGCATATAAATGCCAGAATGAGATTTTCTGACTTTCCCTGTTTCTTGCAATGAAATGGGTATACACTGGTAGATTTATGGGGTTGGGAATGCAAAGGGTGGACAGTATTGGCTGGAAATAGATCCTAATTTTTATATCTACATGCAAGTCCCCTCTTTTGCTTAATCTTAGATTACAAACTCCAAAATAATTAAGCTCACATTGATCAAATGGCCCTTCTTTACCTCCTCCCCATCTGTGGGATATTATTTATCCCTTCCCACACCCTAGAGGGGGTCAGACTGGGGGGTATGCCCCTACTTCCACATTGTTCTCAGCCTCAGACCATCACATCTGTATGCCAAGACCCTAAATTGCTTGTCTTCTTCTTCTTTTTTTTTTTTCATTTTCTTTGCAAATTGTTTATTATCATCTGAATGACACATTTTAAATCTGAGGGGAAATCAAAAAGCAATATATTTTATGCTGCCAGTAAAAAGCAATCGTTAGGCCCTAGCTAGCCACAAGAGCCAAATCCAAACATTCTCCAGTGGCTGTAATGAAAAAGAATAAAGTGGGTTCTTTTTAACTGCCCTGCGTCAGCCTCCACTGCAGCAATAAAACATTCAGCAATAACCGTGTAAACAGAGCTGAGGGAACTGGAGGAAAAATCTGCATTGTGACCCAAGTCATTCCTCTCCCTAATTAAAAGAATCTCATAAGTCTAGACATGGATTAACTTAAATTCCTCTAAAAGACAGAAAGTAATTTGGACAATAAAAATAATTAAACTTTCCAAATATGTAAGAGCAATTTTTAAGAGACCGAGAGAGACAAAAGCCTCTTCCTTAGCAATATAAGTAATCGTCTGGAGCAGAACAGAGCTGGTTTGTCGGCAATTCTGAGAGGACTGAATTCATTTGGACTCAAATTGTGTGATCTCTGATGACCTTCCAACTCTACTTTATTCAGTTGACTCTGGCTTTATGCGTGTGCATATTTTAAAGGGGGCAAACACCACCGTGGGGTTGATTAGTCAAGTTGTTCATGGTTTCTTGAGGCAAAAGGGATTGGATTGTCAAGCAGTTGAACCTATCGATCTGCTCCTTTGCGATTTCTTCTATTGCTTTTATGCTCAGAAAGTCCTTCCTTCTCCAGAGATCAGTTCAATATTCGCTTTTATCTTCTTCCAGTCTTTTGAGGGCTCCCTTTTCTACAGTTAACTCCTTAGTTCCTAGAGCTTATGTTACAGGATTGTAGTAAACATTTATTACTTTTTTGATTGACCATCAATTTGGACACATCCTTCAAGTGTGGGTGTATTGGGGAGGGGGTTTTCCCACCTATAAACTTGTACTTTCCCCAGGATAGAAACTAGAGACTCAATGTTCCAGCTGCGTGTGAAAATGGGGCACACACATGTGACCAAGGCTCTACAATCCATGGAAAATTTTCATTTAGAAACCAGCGATGAGCAGAGTAGGGGCCTCCAGAAGTCCATTCTGGGGAGGGGGTGGCACGGGCCTCCAGATCTCAGATGTAGTGATGGCAGAGCTAGGGTGGCACCAGCTTTTTTCTGGCTATTGCCATGAAGTCTGGAGGTTGGTACTCGGGAGGGGAGCAGTAGGGTCTCCAGGAGAGCTGGGGCCTCATTCCTGGCCTTCTTAGAGAGGCTCAGGGTCACTGAATATCCTTTAATAATTTCCTTTTCTACTTAAACCAGCTAGAAAGAGTTATATTGTCTGCAATCAAGAACACTAATTCAAGTATGCTGTGAGGAAAGAATAGAAATTAATTTTTTTTCAAATAGATAATCAATTGCTTCTATATAAATTGTTGAATATAATAATGATCTATTTTTTAATCCTCACCCAAGGATATGTTTTTATTTATTTTAGAGAGAGAATGAGAGAGAGAAATATCAATGTGAGAGAATCATTGATCAGTTGTCTCCTGTACTTACTCTGGCCAGTTGTCAACCCACAACCTGGATAGGTGCCCTGACCAGCCTTCAATGCACGGAACAGTGCTCAACCAATTGAGCCACATGGGCCAGGACACTAATGATCTATTTTTTACCCCAACTAAGTTTAAATGCCATCTGCTATAGATTGAATGTTTGTGATTCCCCCAGATTCATATGTTGAAATGCCAATTTCCAGGCGATGGGCCCAATGAGTTAGGTTGTGGGGAAGCATGGCACTTGGTTGGAAAGTCTCAAAGGAGGATTCTACAAAAGGTTGGGGGCCTCCAGGGAGACCTTGCCAAAGGCAACACCCCCTGCCTTGACTTTCCAAACAAGTCCAAGCCCCCAGATGTTTTACTGGAATCTCTATGTTTAGCCTTTAGACACGACCTTGTAGAAGCATGTGCTTTCTCGAGGATACTTACCCTGCTGATAGTATCTAGAGGTTAATTTTAGTTCAAGCTGTTGCTACAATAAAAGCCTAAGGAGGCAGGTGAATGGGGCTGTCTGGTTCCATTAGCCAGGTAGTCCCTTAGCCCTCTCTTTCACAGAAACGTGTGTCAGAGTCATCCATTCTTCTGTCGCTCACAGTCTGCTGGTCAGTCCCAGCATTAGGTCATGAAGGAGAAGCCATCATGAATAGGATTAGCTTATAAAAGGGGCCTCAGAGAGCTCCCTTGTCCCTTCCATCATATGAGGACACAGGGAGAGGATGTCTGTCTAAGAACCAGGAAGCGGGCCCTCAAGGGCACTGAATCAGCCAGCCCCTTGATCTTGGACTTTCCAGCCTTCAGAAATGTGAGAAGTCAATTTCTACTATTTGTAAGCCACTCAGTTTATAGTATTCCGTTAGAGGAGCCCAAACAGACTTAGATACCATCTTATTTTCCCAAATACGCTGGGTTTGGTTTCTGTGTTTGATTGATCAGCTGTCAGTTAAATTGTCTGGAAGAGGAAGGAAAGCAGACAGCATGAACTGTGTCCTGGACTGTGACAGTGACTCTCTGCTTTCTGATTGCACCTCCAGATAATTGTGTTCTTGCCGAGACTGCTATTCATATCATTTAGGGTAATGTGATTTTTACATTCTGAGTCACCACTCTAATTATTTTCCTTCAACAAAGCGACTGTGGAGATGTCTAGCCCTCCCCATGCTTGTGCAGGCATCCTAATGGCAATTAGAGAATGTCGTTACTTAGCTGCTGAGAGTAGCAGATAAAAAGTGGGGTGACGAACAGAATTTTTCCATGTCGTTGTATAGATAAAACAGGTGATGAAGAAAGCAAGGTCAGGAGAGATTTAGTAACTTGCCCTGTGTCACACAGACTTTTGGGGGAATTATTTGACAATATCTATAAAAATATTCATGTGTTTAATCCATGTAAGTAAGTGGTATAGCCGGAATTTGAACCCAGGCAGTCTGATTTCAGATCCTGTGCTTTTAACCACACAGTATATGTAATGCATAACTTAGAGCAGAGATACTCTTCAATGCTAGTTCAGGGTACACAGATATATTATTGTTGGAACAGAACAGGGAATCTCGAAATTAAAGAGAGGTTTAAGAAATCATCATAAAGGTGGCATTTCAAAATCAAAAGAGTGTGTTGGGATAATTGGTGACCAACTTATTAAATTAAAATTAAGTTCATCCTTCACAGCATGTAAATTAAAAATAAACTAAAAACTGATAAATATATAATGGATAAAAACCAGTTACTGATTGAGGTAGATTTTCCTAATGATGAAATGAAAGCAAAGAAGAAAAACTGACAAATTTGACTATATAAAAATAGAGAGAAATTTTCTCTTTGGCAAATTAAGGTAAAATGAATTAACATAGATCAAAATATAAAGACTTCCTACAGAATCAATAAGAAAAGTCAAACAACTCAAAAGAAATAAGGTCAAATAATTTACAGTATTAAGGAAATTCACTGAAGATATATTAACGGTTAGTAAATAATAAAAAGGAGCAAACTCCTGCTAAGAGTAAATGAAATAGATTTAAAATAATAACAAGACTTCATTTTCTACCTGATGCCCAGCTAAAATACTAAATATTGATTTCCTCTGATGATGGCAAGTTGTTGAGAAACAGAAATTCCCACTTGCTTTGATTTTAGTATAAACTGATAAAAACTTTTTGGGGCAAGTATTTGACAATATCTATAAAAATATTCAGGTGTTTAGTCCATGACCCATAAACTCCACTTTTAGAAACCGAACCTTCAGAAATACGTGTGTCCTTGTGTAAAGGTACGTGGATGTAGATGTTTATGGCTTTATGTTTGTCATCACAGAAAATAGATACAATGTAAGTGCTCATTAATTGGAGAATGATTAAATACATGATGGTATAAATAGACTATGAAATATTATGTAGCTTTTGGAAACAATAAAATAGAACTATAGGGTATCCCAAAAGATGTATACCCATACATTTTGATAGCTCAATTGATGTTTCTTTTCAGATGTAACTCATGGGAATTAATAATTGTTTAAAGTGTGTATACATTTTTGGGGACACCCTGTATATGTGTTGGTCTAGAAAGTGTCCATTATGTATTAAGTAAAAATAAAAACTGTTGTGAAACAGTATAAAATAGCCTTAGTTACTACTCTAAGGGAGTGAAAATGAAGAACAGGGAAAGGAAATATTTTTTATACATATATATATACACTTTTAATTTTTTTTCAAACAGTGTTTGAAATGTATAAAAAATTATCTGGAAAGATTCAAGTATAATTGATGAAACAGTCATTATTTCTGGAGAATTGGCCTGAGAAAAAAAGGTAGGTTAATGGAGGGTGAGAGTATGTTTTTCATTATATGTTCTCCATTTGATGTTGTTACAGGAAGTGTGCATGAATTTTATAGTAAAAATCAGAGAAAAACAAAAGAAAATGAAAAAAAAAAAACCACTGTCACTATGGCCGGCAGCTTTTACTGTTTCCTCTCTAATCTCGCTCTTTCTATGTAGAAAGAATGACTGAGACTATTAAGAAGCTGAATATACTCTAATCAACAAAGCTCGATGGCATTTATCCTAAGGTACTCAGGGAAAGGGAAGCTATTACTGCAAGCCATTAACCATTATTTCTCAGTTCTTCAGAAAGAGAAAGGAAGCTCTCCATAAATGAGAAAGGGTCACCCTTCTACTCAACATGAAAAAAGGATAACCTGAGGTTTGCAGGCTGGACATTTTTAACTCTGTTTTTGTCATTGGGAAGATACTGGGAATCTAGAAACGACTTCGAGGTCGTTGGCCGGAGCCTCCAAAGATGGGCAAGACAGTTCCCGGCACTCCAGCGTCCACTTTGAGACAGAAGAGGCCGACCGGACCTTTCTTTCAGGGATCAAGACCATTTTGAAAAAGAGCCCAGAATCCAAAGAGGACCCCGTCACCTCTCCGACTCGTCCTCCTCCTCCAGCTCCATCGTGTCCTTCAAAAGCGCCAACAGCGTCAAGAGTCGACCAAGGATCCCATGGCGGGCCGAAGGGAGACAAGGGAGAGCGAACGTCGCCCGGCAACAGAGAACCAGGGACGGGAAGGAAAGACGAGGACGTGGCAAGCATCATGAAGAAGTACCTGCAGAAGTAGGAACCGGCTCAGCCTCCTGAGATGCACTGCCCTCGAAGACTTCCGACTCCACAGAGAGAGAGACTGGCCCGGCCTCTCCCCAGGCCCTCAGTTCCACTACAGCGAGCATGGCCGCCCTCAAGAGGAGAGAGGGCTCCAGCAGAGGCCTATCCCGTGGGGCGTGGGTCTCCCAGCGTGCTTGGTCTGCACAAAATAAAGTGTTGACTCCTTGGCAAAAAAAAAAAAAAAAAAGATTCTTAGACAAGTAGAAGTGTAGCTGCTGAGATACAGAGTTTGAGGGGTAAGGGTGGGGGCAGAGGTGATGTCACACTCAGATGGGGGCACCGCTGGCCCTTGGAAGGGGTCTCTGAGCAGCAGCGAATACACCAGTGGTAAAATCAGGTGGTCCTGGTCACATCCTCTGAGCCACTTGGAGCGTGTGGGATCTGATCACAAACACCCAGCTCACCTAGCTTGCGTTAGAAGGGGAGTGACTTTTCTCTTTCAACCAAAACTTCCAGCTGGATCCAGGTCCTATAGAAGCTGACTGTCTTCAACTCTTCATTTCTTCTGTGTCACCTCTATTTCCACTCACCTCTTTTCTCTTATGGCCCCTCCTCAAGCTTCATGTCCAGTCAAAAGAAGGCTCTTCTTCAAGTCACTCTCAAGATGAGCCTGGGTTGGCAGTGAGGAGGTCACTGACCAATTTCCAAAGTTGTTCAGGTGGTGTATTAACCAGTTGTGGAACCATTGGGTGACTCAACCTCACAAGGACCTCACATCCAATGGGGGAAGTTGACACCAATAAAAACTGGGACGGGCCCGGCCAGCGTGGCTCAGTAGTTGAGCATCGACCTATGAACCAGGAATTCATAGTTCAATTCCCAGTCACAGCACATGTCCCGGTGGTGGGCTCAATCCCCTGTGTGGGGCATGCAGGAGGCAGCCAATAATGATTCTCTTTCATCATTGATATTTCTATCTCTCTCTCCCTTTCTCTCTGAAATCAACAAAAAAAATATATTTTTAAACTAGTGTGGTATTAGAATATTGGGAATGGATGCTGTGTGAACAATAAATATCTTACAATCACATTGGACAGATCACCAAAAATACCTGAGTCTCAGTTTTCTCATCTGTTTAATGGGTATAAAATACCAATCCCATGAAACTATTAAGAGGATTAAAGTAATGCAAACAAAAGCCCTTGTCATTAAGAGAGCACTATTCAAATATAGGATATGAATATCACTATTGACCTTCAATAATAGAAAACAATTAAATGGGCAAAGAAAAAAAAACTAGAGAGAAATGAGTTCATAAAAAGGTATGTCATTCACAAGAGAAATGAATATGGCAGCAGAGAAAATTAATCTAGGCCTCAAATTTAAAAATAAAGGCATCTCCCTGGCTGGTTTGGCTCAGTGGATAGAATGTCGGCCCTCAGGCTGAAGAGTCCCAGGTTTGATTCTGGTCAAGGACCTGTACCTGGGTTGCAGGCTCAATTTCCACTGTGGTTCTGTGTGGGAGGCAACCAACAGATGTGTCTCTCTCACATGGATGTTTCTGTCTCTGTTTCTCCCCCTTCCTTCCACTCTCTCTAAAAATTAACAGAAAAAATATCCTTGGCTGAGGAATAAAGAAAGAAAGAAGTCACGTGGGAGTTCGCTGAAGAATGAGTCCTGACACTGGCAGGGGAAGACTCTGTCTAGGATTGGGAGCAAGGATGATGAGGAGCGCTCCACCTTGGCAGCCAGGGGTTGGGAGCAGCAGTAGCAAACAGCGGTGGGAACCCACAAGGAGCTCCAAAGACAGATGTTAGTGGTCTTCTGTAGACAAGAAAAATGCTGAGCTCTCCTCTCAAAGTGTAAATAAAGGCTTTCTGGGCCTACCTCTGTTCCCTGGCTCCCTGGGCGGCCTTGGGTCGGCACTACACACAGTTGGAAAGATAAAGGCATTAAGGTTTGTTTTATGGAAAGCAAACATTTGTCCAGCATTTAACTTGGTAAGGGCTGCGTGGGCAGGGTCATTAGATAATGCTTATTTCTCTGGAGGGAATAGGCCAGTGGGAGAACGGTGCCTCCATAGAGTAGCAGTTTTGCAGGCCAACATCTGGCTTAAATCTCACCTCTACCAAAACCTTGTTAAGCACTTCCAAGACTTCTGTGCACCATTTTCCTTGTCTTTAGAATGGGCTAACAGGTACGTGCTTGATCTCCTCATCATAAATGCCCCCAGAGATTAAGAAAAGGAAGATAAGATAACCTCTTGTTAAGATCCACAGGGCCAGGACTATATCTGCCTGTTTATTGCTTCGTTCCCACCTCACAGAATAGTGACAAGTACATAGTAGGTGCTCAGGGTGTTGTGCGTCAAATAATTCTACATGAATTGCTTTGTTTATTCCTTGTATTAAAAGGCAGATGTTACTCGTCATTCTACACGTAACCCAAATAAAACAAGACCACCTTAAAAGAAGCACAAATCTAACCTGATGGCAATGAAAAGCAACAAATATGAAGGTTGTACTTCGGGGGTGGGAGGCAGGATAAAGACACAGGTGATGGTAAAGAAGAAACTGCATTGCACAGCCAGAGCGGACCCTCCTTCCCGAGCTCAAAACTCCACCTCCCCAGGGACCGCCCATCTCACGTCTTCTCTCCTCAGCGCTCAACACTCTCAGCCACCAGAGGTTCGAGAGCCCTCTCTACTCTCCACTCTCAATTTTTTTTCTCCCTGCGGCAGTCCAATAGCTTTTCTTTTTTCTCCCCAAAACATCTTTGTTTACACATTAAATTTGTTTCAACTGAAACAAGAACGTAATCCCATATTCTTTTTTTTTCTTTTTTAACATTTTTATTGATTTCAGAGAGTAAAGGATAGGGACAGAGAGAAACATCAATGCTGAGAGAGACTCATTGATTGGCTGCCTCCTGCATGCCCCACACTGGACTGAACCCACAACCCGGGCATGTGCCCTGACTGGGAATCGAACCATGACTTCCTGGTTCATAGTTTGACACTCATCCACTCAGCCACGCTGGCTGGGCCCATATTCTTACGTTCATTGTGCATTAAATACCAGTCCTGCTGCAGTCTTCCCAGAACCCACTGGCCCCTCATTTCTAACTGCCTTGGTCACACTTACTTCTCTGCAGAGCTTCTGACACTAAAGGAAACATTTTGCTTATATTCTACAAATCTCCATCTTGACTCTTGTCTTTATGTTTTTCTTCTCAGCGTCCATTCTCATCACCACCATGACTCTACTACCTACTCTAAAGTCACAGGTTCTTCTGTCTCCTCCTAGGCGTCCTGTTTCCTCTCATCCTCATAAAGTGGATGCTGAGCCCCAGGACTGCTCTCATCTGGAAATTTTTTAATTCTAGAGAAATTAATTTGTCAGCATCTCCTCAGAGCCATTTAGAATAGATTCATAACTTTATCCATTAAAAATGCACTCATTTATGATCCCTATCATACACATCATCTATATATATAAAAGTCTAAGCAACCAGCTGACCACCAGGGGGGGAGACGCTGAATGCAGGAGCGGAAACCACAGGCATGGGAACAGGAACAGACTGATGAATCTCAGAGGGAATGGGGAGGAGAGGGGAGGTCAGGAAGATCTTATATGCATACTAGATGCCCGGTGCATGGATTCATGCACCAGTGGGGTTCCTTGGCCTGGCCTGCGGAAATCAGGTAAAAACTGGCTCTCCCCCTGAGGGGTCCCGGATTTTGAGAGGGTGCAGGCTAGGCTGAGGGAGCCTACTGTGCACAAATCTGTGCACTGGGCCTCTAGTTAGAAGACAAGCCCTTTAAAAATAAACTGTGGATCTATAACACAGCAGCTGGCTATCTGCTTATTACAGTAGGCACCAAGGCTAATGTTTAACCACAGCCTCAATTAACTTGGACTTCAAGACAAAAATCCTCAAGATCCTCACTGTTAGGCTTATTTCCCAATCTTTTCTGTGAACTGGTAATGAAAACCATTTATTTACATAAATAAATGGATTTCTTCCCATTTCTTGTGCTTTGCTCCCTGTGTATTCATTTGCTCCATGATTTGGATTTCCCCTCAGTAAGAAGAATTCCCTGATTGTCAATAAATTTGAGCTACAGCAAAAGACATTGCCAAATTCAGAGGTTTCCCACCGCTGAAATTTTTTGATGTTACATCAATGAAATTTATAACTAAAATAAATTCCACTTCCATTCCCCATTATGAACTCTCTGAAATGAGTAAGAGTAATACTGGCTGAAGGCGTTCCTATATTCTTTATATGTATAGAGTTTATTCAGTGTATGAATTGCCGATGTCTACATTCATTACATACAAGGGGTGCTACTCCTGTGTGAGTTTTGTAATATTGAGAGTTGTTTGGGCCCTGCCCAAAGGACTTCGTACAATCGTTCCATCCATAAAGCTTTTCTCCAATCCTCACTTTAGGCAAAGCTAGAGTCATGGCTGAAGACTTGGCTTTCTCACAGTCTTTCTATTCATAGGTTTCATGTTTATTATTAATTCTTTGGTGTCTGGTAAGGTCTGAGTATTTGCTAGAAGCCCCATACTCAATACATTCGCAGGCTTTCCCGCAATATGTGTTCTCCGACAGAGTAAACATTGAGCATTGGCTGAAAAAGCCTTTCACATTTATTATATCCACAGCATCTTTTCTCCAGCATATACTCCTTGATGTTGAGTGAGATGAGAGCCATGGCTAAAGACCTCCTACATTTATTATATTTACAGATTTTTATTCCATTACAAATTCTGTGATGTTGGTAAAACTTTGAACATTGATGAAGGCCATCCCATAATCCTTACTCTCAACAAATTTCCTCAGGATGAAATTACTGCTCTTAAGCAAAAGAATTAAATAATTTTCAAATTCATTACCATCTCAATATTTTTTCTTCTTTTATAAACAGTTTTATGCTTTATGGTAAATATGTTTCTTTAAAACTTTGATCATGTGGCTGATGTTTGTGTGTTCTCTATCAGAAAAGGCTGTTGAACAAAAACAAACAACAAATAAAAACTAACTTCAGATGAAAACATCCCCCAAACTTGTTATATTTGCGTGTGTTTTTTTTTCCACAGAACGAATTTCTATCATAGCTACCTCTGTCCTCAAATTGTTCATCCCTTCCCATTTTTGCCTGAACAAAACATCTCTAGGATATGGCTTGTATGATTTTCCCATCATTAACTTCCTGTGTAGCTCTTGGTAAAAGTCCCACTTTGGACTTTACTTCTTTGCCGCACAATCAGATTGCTCCCCTCTCTATCGATGGCTGGTTCTGTGGAATACATTTCTGATGGGACACATGATCAGAAGTGAAAACTCACAGCCACTATGATGAGGAAATAATGGCTCCCGAGAATATGTGCATGTCCTCATCCCTGGAACCTGTGAATATGTTACTTTACACAGCAAACAGGACTTGGCAGATGTGACAGGGTAAAGACCTTGCAATAGAAGATTAGCCTGAATTGCCCAGGTGAGCCCAATGTGATCACAGGGGTCCTCAAAAGTGGAGGTGGAGAGTGGAGGCGGAGGGTGGAGGCAGAAGAGAGGAGAGAGGGAGGCAGGGAGATGTGACTGCAGAAGAAAGGTCAGTGATGGGAAGTAAGAAGGACTCCATCTGCTGGCTTTGAGGATGGAGGAAGGGAGCCATGAACCTGAGAAAGACAAAGAAACAGATTCTCTCCTACAGCCTCCAGAAAGAAGCACAGCCTGGAGATACTTGCCTGTAGCCTACAAATTCACTTGTCAGACCCCTAACCTCCAGAATTGTCAGATAAAACATGTGTGTTGTTTTAAGCCAATGAGTTTGCAATAATTGTTATAGCAGCAATGGAGTACCAAAGCATCAAGTGGACTGCCATGACGGCACACAGGGTAGAGCCATCTCTACAGGTTGTCTATGGCGGGCAAGGGAGCGTGCCTCGCTCATCTCCCTTCCAGAGAGAAGATGCTGTGAGGAGTATAGTATCTGACAGCCTTGTCCTGGAGCATCACAGAATTGTCAGTAAGAACCACCTTCTCGCCTGGCTGCCCTCAGCCAGTGAGGATGGTGCGGGTACCAGAGCCTGGCCATTCATAGCCAACAGGGGGCTCCTCTAAAAGGAAATCTTTGACGTGGGCTCCCCATCAGCCTGGCCAAGACTGACAGACACTCTTCTTACTAAATTCTCCTTCCCTCCCACTCTTTCTTCACAGCTGTCAGATTTTCCTCCTTCTCCTTCTGATTCCTCGCTCTTTTATCCTACAGGCATTTCCTCCAATAAGTCTCTGCACTTTTTTATTCCATCTTGGTGTCTGCTTCTCAGAAAATAAGAAATGAAACATCTAATGCAATGTCTGGCTGGCATTGCTCAGTGACTGAGCATCGACCTATGAACCAGGAGGTCACGGTTTGATTCCCTGTCAGGGCACATGCCTGGGCTGTGGGCTCAATTCCCAGTAGGAAGTGTGTAGGAGGCAGCTGATCAATGATTCTTTCTCACCATTGATGTTTCTATCTCTCTTCCTCTCTGAAATCAATACAAATATTTTTTTTTTTTTAAAGAGCCGGCTTCTTGAACCATTCACTGGGGGGAGAGGCAGCATCAGTGAAGATTTGAGGAAAAGACACAGCTCTCAGAGACCTTTTGGGTGAGTCAATAAATCACGGCTGGATTGCACTGGTTCCTAGATTTTCTTTCCATCCTCAGTGTCAACTTCTATCTAGGCCTTTTCTTGCCACCGCCTCTAATTCAGCGGACACCAAAGTGAGTATGCAAAACAATTCATTGATGGCAAGGAAGTTCTTTTTTTTTTCATCTTATTCTTTAAAAATTCTTCCATAATTTATAAGTAAATCAATAGACCTATAGTGGGGGTACATGCACAAAAAAGTTTGGCTGATGGGTGAACGATGTAAAAAGTTTGGACACCAGTTTTTAATATCTCGTATTTTGAACTTTCCAGATCCTTTAAGGTTATTCATTTTTCTTTTTTTTTAAATATATTTTTTTGATTTCTTACAGAGAGGAAGGGAGAGGGATAGAGAGCCAGAAACATCCATGAGAGAGAAACATGGATCAGCTGCCTCCTGCACGCCCCCCACTGGGGATGTGCCCGCAACCAAGGCACATGCCCCTGACCGGAACCGAACCCGGGACCCTTGAGTCTGCAGGCCGAAGCTTTACCCACTGAGCCAAACCGGTTCTGGCAAGGTTATTCATTTTTCAATCTTTCACTCACCATATATTTATTGAGTGCCTACTATGGGGTACCTGTTCCCAGTGTGGGACTACATTAAGGTGGAAAATTTCTTTGCCCTTACTGGGATATATAGACAGTAAAAAATTATTTAAAATATTTATGATTATATCATAATAAGTACAATTTAAAAATTAAGCAGGTCAAGGATCTAGAGATGATGTGAGGTGCTGTTTCAAATGAGGTGGTGGCATTTCCTCTCTGAGAAGGTGGCATTTAAGTACAAGTTTTAAATAAAATAAAGGCATGAATCAAGCAAGGATGGGATAGGCTGCTATGACAACAGGCCCCACAGTACAGCTTCCCAAACAGGGTCAATATTTATTTCTCTATTGCCTAACAGACTAAATAGTAGAAGTAATGCAGAGCTAATATAATAGGAGCTGGAACTTTTCTTTGTCTTATCTGCCATCCCCTTGAGCGGGATCAGCAAACTTGGTCCACTGTCTGTTTTTGTCGATAAAGTTTTATTGGAACACAGCCATGTCCATGCATTCACATGTTCTCTTGACTTCCTTCATGCTCCAGGTAGAGTCGAATAGAGACCACATGGCCCTCAAAGCCAAAATATTTACTATGGGCAGTGCCCTTTGTATTGCCAGGATTTGTCTCTTGCTCCAACAGTGTCTGGACAGAATTGACCTGGGATGCCCCTCTTCCAGCCTCCGACCACCCTCCAATCTCCTTCCCAGTCACCACCTTTGGAACCACCCCAGCCGTCCTCAGCTTCTGAGACCAGCCAATGCTGTTTTTTGGGTTTTTTTTTTTCTTTTTTTTTTACCTTAACTCCTTATTGCAAAGCAACCATGAGCTCCCAAATTTGTCAGAATTATTCCACCGAGGTGGCGGCAGCCGTCAACCACCTGGTTTCCCTCATCTGTGGGCCTCCTACACCCACCTCCCCCTGGGCTTCCATTCCACACCTACCTCTCGCTGGGCTTCCATTTCCACCATGAAGATGTGGCCCTGAAGAGCGTGGGCTACTTCTGTGATTTGGTGGAGAATATGTGTGAGGGCACTGATGCAAAACCAACGCGGTGGCCACATTCTCTTCCAGGCTGTGAAGCCTCCCCAGAGGAGTGGGGCAAAACTCAGGACGCCAGGGAAGCCGCCAAGGCCTTGGAGAGGAACCTGACCCAGGCCCTCGTGGAGCTCCCTGCCCTGGGTTCTACCCACGCAGACCCTCAGCCCCGTGACTTCCGGGAGAACCACTTCCGGGGTGAGGAGGTGAAACTCATCAAGAAGGTGGGTAACACCTGACTCACCTCTGCAGGCTGGCCAGCCCCCAGGCTGGGCTGGGCGAGTATCTCTTCATAAGGCTCACCCTCAAGCACGACTAGGAGCCTTTAGAGCCCAGTGGCCTAGGAGGGGCCTCTCTATATCCCCCTGGAGTCTGGCTTCTGCCTGAGCCTCTCCCTGAAACCACTAGGCATCCTTGTACCAACCTGGAGCTCTCTCCCGTGGGCCAAATGGGAACAAGAAAGCTCTTTGCAGGGGAAGAAACATTTTTTTTACTATGTGCCACTTTTCTGAAAAAAGTTCCTGCTCCGAGCTTTGGCTCATTGTTTGGAAACGCATTTTAGTGTCACCTTTGCCCTGGTAAGCAGTTAGCTTCACTGAAGCAGGAAAGACCCAGCAGAGAGAGCAGGGGCCATGTCCCTGGTCCTCACTGTCCATGTCACTCAGAAAGGCTTGGGATTACAAGCACATAGTAGGATATGTAGCCCCATGCCCTCTCCCTTTCCCACCCCCTCCCCTGGCGCTCCCATAACAGGATTTTTGTGTTGTGACCCCACCAGACTCACCATCCCCAGAAATACCCTAATCCCACACACTGGCCCTCCCTCCTCACTGCTCCCTAGGGGCAAAGAGTTTGTGGTGTGCCTGTCACCCAGTGTAGGAGGAGTCACAGCATGGAGGGTGCTGGGAGCTGTGAATCCTTTGAAGAATTTGTTTCTTGAACTCAGGAAATCCCAGCAGGACAGCTAGGAAGTTGGGTCAGAGATACGAGTGGGTCTACCTGAAACGCGACCTCCACTGGGCAAGCACCAGCCCACCCTGCCCCGTCGCCCTCCCAACTTCAGAGAGACTGACGCTATCCTGGGCCTCCCTGATGGATTGCACCACCCAGGGGCTGGCCAAGGGCTGGTTAGAAGAATGTGGATCTGCATTTTGTCAAGATTTCACAAAGAGGGGAAGACAAAGAGAACCCCTTCTTTCCATCCCTTGTGTTTGTGAAGTTTGTCAAGATTGAAGCAATTCAAATAACATCATGATTTGTGGTTGTGAGGCCTGACATCATCCTACTTCATTGCCAGGGCCGTGTTTAACTCGCAGATAAAATAAAGAGCAGGAGACTTGAAATATCATTTCAAGAGATGCTGGTGCCTCTTCCAAAGTTTCAGAGGGCAGGACCATCTTCCATCTCATGGCCTGTGTTATATCAGGGTTCCCCTGCCCCACTGGATGCATAATTCGATCCAAAGAAAGAAGCCAGGACATGAGATGCCATTGTATTAGGGGCTTTATAATCAATCAATCTAAAATTGTGAGATTATTATGCTAAGCGAAATAAGCCAGTCAGAGAAAGACAAGTACCATATGATTTCACTTATATGTGGAATCTAATGAATGAAAGAAACTGACAAACAAAATAGAATCAGGGACATGGAACAGACTGACAGAGGTCAGAGGGGAGGGGAACTGGGTAAAAGAAAGTGAAGAGAGTAGCCAACGAACACATATACATAGCCCATGAACACAGACAACGGAGTGGTCTGTGAAGGCCAGGGGAGGGGTTGCAGGGGCTGGGTGGAGGTGGGCAAGGGGGCAAGGGGATGGGGGGAAAATAAATAAATAAAAGCAACTCTTTTAGATTGGTTCTCTGTGCTAATCAGAATGGTATGAAAGGTTGGGTGAAAGGTTATGTGGCAAAGTGAAAGGGGTGGTCCAATAGAAGTGTGCAGGAATGAGAAGGGGTAGGCAGTGGGTCATACTGGCCCATTATCAAGAGTTAGCATGTAAGTGAGCAAAACTGCCTCAGGAGAGACTAACAGGATCGGGCACCCTCTGCCTTCCCTAAGTCCCTCCGAAGGCCCAACCCCTCCTGGTTGCTCCATTTCTGGTACCAAGTCCTGAATGGGGTTTGTGCTAAGGAGAACATGACTGGTAAGAGCCCAACATGGTCCCAATCCTGACCATCTGCTTGTTAACAAGGATGAAAGACGGACTCTGGTGCTGGCATTCCAAAGCCAAGAGGGAGGTTTGGAGAGGATGCACCTTCCAAGGCCTCCTACTGCACAGCCAATGGATGGGTGCCTCCTGGGCCCTGGAGTACAGGGAGGCGCCTGGCTTTCTGAAGGGTACGGGGCAGTGGGGTCGGTGGGGGGTGGGGCTAGGGGAGTTAAAGGAATGGAAACCTGGGAATGGCATCCAATCCCAAGAGAGGAAACAAAGGAGAGTTGAAGGTTGTATGGTATGAGGGTAAGAATGCTCCATAACACCACTCTGAAAAGCAGTTTGGCAATTTCTTACAAAACTAAACATATACTTACCATAAGACCCAGCAATATCATTCCTGAAATTTTTCCCTAGAGAAATTAAAACTTAGGTTCACACAACAACCTGTACATGAGTGTTTATAGCAGCTGTACTTGCGGTTGTCCTAAACTGGAAACAACCTAACTTGTCTTCCATAGGTGAATGGATGAACGCTCTGTGGTACAGCCACACAAAGGAATACTGCTCAGCAATAAAAAGAGAACATGCCATTGATATACACAACAAACTGAGTGGGCCTCCGATGCGTTGTACTGAGTGAAAGAAACCCAGTGTGATTCCATTTATATGACATTCTCAAAGATGAAATGATGGTGGAGAACAGACCAGTGGTTGCCAGGGCTTGGCATAGGGGAGGCTTTGTCTCTAAAGGGCAACGTGAGGGAGTTTTTTTGCTTTGCTTTGTTTTGTTTGTGATGATAAAACAGTTCTGTCACTTGACTGGAGTAATTTCATACACCAATAAAGGAGTATACCTGTTACCAAACAGTTCTGTCACTTGATTGGAGTAATGAGTACACAAGTCTATACATGTCCACAAATTCATAGAACTCTATATACACCCGCCCTCCAAATCAACTGTATTGTATGATCATTTAAGACATTTAAAAATTCATAAATTGCCGAAACCGGTTTGGCTCAGTGGATAGAGCGTTGGCCTGCGGAATGAAGGGTCCCAGGTTCGATTCCGGTCAAGGGCATGTACCTGGGTTGCAGGCACATCCCCAGCGGGAGATGTGCAGGAGGCAGCTGATCTATGTTTCTCTCTCATCGATGTTTCTAACTCTCTATCTCTCTCCCTTCCTCTCTGTAAAAAATCAATAAAATATATTTTTAAAAAATTCATAAATCTTTTTTAAAAAGTGCCTGGTATAGCTTGTAGAGATTTGAGTACCAATTCTTAGCAGATCTGACATCCCTCCATCTGTTCATTCACCCATCATTCATCCATTCATCCATCTAGATATTCATTTAGCCATCCATCCATCCATCCATCCATGCTGGGCAGGTATTAAGGATGCACATACAGAAAGCTGAGTTTCTGCTCACAAGAAACTCATCTAATGGAGAAGACCAAGACATATGCACTACTGAACATAGTTTGATAGAGTTGTATGCATGGTGAGATGGCAGTGCCTAGGAGGAAACCCTAAATCAGACTGAGAAGATCATAGATGGCTTTGCCCTCAAACGCTCTGTCTTCTCATTTGGAAGTTTGGAGGAAATAGGTCTTTCTGCTTCAACTATTTTTACAGGTTTTTTGCGGGAAGGAATCAAGTTCATAAAAAGGTCTGTAATATGCAGAGCATGGTCATATAGAGCTCCTTATGATCATTCAGATTCAGAGGAGCTGTTTGGTCTCTCAGATCAAATGGGTGGATTTAAGAAAAATGACTTTGTAGGTGATGTTACAGGGGGAAGAAGACAAGATGTCTCTGCAGCTTTTCCAGGCTGTTATGAAAAATGTTTTTATAAATTTGTTTTTAAAGTTTTTTTCAATGAAAACTGAATTTTACTTCTATTCAAGCTTTCCCCTGCTGTGCTAACAATTTGATTTCTACAAAACTGTCTGGAAGTGAAAATAAAATAGACCTATTGTAGGAATTATAAACTAAAATCAGATGTGATGTTTTTTTTCTAGTATTCATCTTAAAAGATCTCTCAGACTTCCATTTGTTTTCCTGTAGAAAGTAGATCTATAACCGATGGGTATAAGTTGAAGGTAGACATTATTTTGGCTCACACATAGAAGAATCTTTTAAAGGGTAGAATAAATAATAATTTTTTTAGTACTTATTATATGCCAAGCACTGGACTGAGTATTTTATAGTCATTGTCTCATTTAATTCTAGCAACAGCCCTGAAGGTAAATGCTTACTTCCATTTTGTAGGTGAAGGCTCTGAAGCTCAGAGGGGTAAGTGTTCATTTAAGTCTTTCAGAGAGTCACTGTTGGTGCCAGGATTCCAATACAGTGTGTAAATTACAAGCACAAGAGAGAGATTGAGAGTAAAAATATATTTAGCATAGTTAATAAGTGTTTAATACCAGAATATAATAGAGCTCATAAGTCAACGGCAAAAAGGAAGTGCATGGAAAATGAGAAAAAAATGAGTGGGTAATTCACAAAAGAAAGAATACAAATGATCAATAAAATCCAAAAAGAATGTTTAATATGACCAGTAATCAAAAATGCAAAATAAAACAAAATAGCATTTTCATCCATCAGATTGGGGGAAATTGAAAACATTGATTAAAGTAATGGATGATTATGGATAAATATGGAACCTGTACATTGTGGGAGGGGGAAAAACTAGCACTTCCATTCCATAGTATTTTTTAAAATGCACATATTCTCTGACCCAGCAATACCAGAGTTCTGTTGTTCTTCAAACACCTGCTCATGTGCTTGAGAAGTGTGTGCAAAAGTGTTCACTGGGGCTTTGTCTGCAACAGCAAAATTCTAGAAATGAACTAAAGTCACTTAGTAAGAAAATGGTAATAGTGTGGCATATCCAAAATATGGAATACCACACAGTAATTTAAAAGAACATGGTAGATTTATATGGGCTGAAAAACCTCCAAGATGATTCTTAAGTGGAAAAAGAGTAAGTTGCAGGAAAAAAGATACAATAGAATATCCATGGGTACATAGATGGGTATTTAATGTACAGAAAAAGGATATAATATAAAATAACAACAATGAATACTTCCAGGAAGGATCCTGGAAGTTGGTGGTCAAGTTTCATTTTTTTGCATGAGCCTGTCCAATTTTCCCAACACATTTATTGAAGGGACTGTCTTGACTCCATTGTATGCTCTTGCCTCTTTGTCGATTTCTGGGTTCTCTGTTTTGTTCCATTGATCTATATGCCTATTCTTGTGCCAGTACCAGGCTGTTTTGATTATAGTGGCTTTGTAGTATTACTTGATATCCGGTATTGTGATCCCTCCAACTTTGTTCTTCTTTCTCAATATTGCAATAGCTATTTGGGGTCTTTTTTGGTTCCATATAAATTTTAGGAGTATTTGTTCTAGATCTGTGAAAGTTGCTGTTGGTATTTTAATAGGAATTGCATTGAATCTACGATCACTTTGGGTAGTTTGGATATTTTAATGATATTAATTCTATCAATCCATGAACGTGGTATATTTTTCCACTTGTTTATATCTTCCTCTGTCTCTTTTATCAAGACCCTGTAGTTTTCTTAATACAAATCTTTTACCTTATTGGTTAAGTTTATTCCTAAGTATCTTAATTTTTTGTTGCAATGGTAAATGGGATTGTTTTTTAGTTTCTCTTTCTGAGGGTTCATTATTGGTGTATAAAAACATCATCGGTTTATGGGTGTTACACCATACACAAGAATAAACTCAAAATGGACAAAAGACTTAAATGTAAGTCATGAAGCCATAAAAATCCTAGAAGAAAATGTAGGCAGCAAAATCTCATATAGCAAAATTTTCACCAATACATCGCTTAGGGCAAGAGCAACACAAGAAAAAAATAAACAAATGGGACTACATCAAAGTGAAAAGTTTCTGCACAGCAAAAGAAGCAAGCTTCAAAATGAAAAGGGAACCCACTGTGCTGGGGTCCAACCCCAGCTGGTCCAGGGGTCCCCAAAGGTGTAGACGGAGTCGGCGAAGAAGGAATGACACGGAGACAGCGTTCAGTTGATCAGCAGCCTAGCCAGGATCTCCAGCCAAGTTCTGATCTGGATCTCCAGAGAAGTTCTGCTGTTTATTGTCTTGTTACATCCGTATTTATACCAGTTGATTTTAATCCTGTCAATTTCTATTACAAAGGTTAGGGTAGCGTTTCTTATCTCCATTCCAGGGAGTAAAGATTATGTAGCTTAAGCATGATTGTTCGTAGTTAAAGTGATTAATTACCTGCCTGGCAGTTAAGAGGTTTTATTCCCTCCCTAACTTCAGGGGAAAATCCCCATATGGAGAAACCTTTCTCAGAGAGGTGACCTTGGTTAAAACACAGATCCAAGAAGGTGAGCAAACATATTAAGAACAGTATGCCATATATGCCAGGTCCC
>NW_006296221.1:764628-797955 GCF_000327345.1 Myotis davidii
CTGTCTCAATTTCCTCAGCTGCCAAATGATGATGACTTGCCATTCCTACTGCACAAAGTTGTATGACTACAAGGAAATTATAGGCTGAATGTGCTAAAACCAGCATCAAAATGAAATGGGAACCCACTGTATGGGAAAACACATTTGCCAATGACACATCTGATAAGGGGTTATATTCCAAAATATATAAAGTACTCATGCAACTCAACAAAAGGAAGACAAACAACCCAAGTAAAAAAGGGGTAGAGAAGTCTAATAGACACTTTTCCAAAGAGGACATACAAATGGCCAAGAGACATGAAAAATGGTCAATGTCACTAATCATCAGAGATATACAAATTAAAACAATTAAATACCACCTCACACCTGCCAGAATAGCCACCATCAATATATCAACAAACAACAAGTGCTGGTGAGGATATGGAGAAAAGGGAAGCCTCATACACTGCTGGTGGGAATACAGACTGGTGCAGCTACTATGGAAAACAGTGTGGAGTTTCCTCAAAAAATTAAAAATGAACTTCAATTTGACCCAGTGATCCCACTTCTAGAAATATATCCTAGGAGCCTCAAAACACCAATCAGAAAGAACATATGCAACCCTATGTTAATAGCAGCATTATTTACAATAGCTAATATCTGAAAACAGCCCAAGTGCCCATCAGTACATGAATGGTTAAAATAACAGTGGTACATCTACACAATTAAATACTATGCAACTGTAAAAAAAAGAAGGTTCTCTTACCATTTGAGACAGCGTGGAGGGACCTTGAGATGATAATGCTAAGCAAAAATAAACCAGTCAAAGAAAGGCAAGTATTGTATGATCTCACTTATATGTGGAATCAAATGATTGTAATAAACTGATGAATAAAATAAAACCAGAGACATGGAACAGACTGACAAATCTCAGAGGGGTGGGTGGTAGGAAGAGATTAACCAAAGAACTTATATGCATATATGCATTGCCTATAAACACAGCCAATAGGGTGGTGAAGGCTTGGGGCAGGGTGGGAATCTGGTGGTGGGAGGCTAGGGTCATCTATAATACTCTCAACAACAAAGATTTTTTTTTTAAAAAAGAATGATTATGTGACATTAAATGACATCGATATTCCCATCTGTTCAGCCCTCTTTTACCTAATAAACATTTAGGGAACACTTCTAATGCACCAGACATCATAGGAACAGCTGAAGTTGAGTTGTAATTGCAGCAAACATGGCTGTTGGAGCCCTGCCCTCCAGGAACTCATGCTCATTGTGGAAAAAGGGACTGTGAGTTACAGTACCACAGTGTAAGCTCTGAGACTTGGCACGTAGGTGCTGCAATTACTCTGGGACCTGTTAGTGCCTTTCTAAGGTAACCGAATTTCAAATCAAAGGTTTTTATTCTTGACAGGCATATAAATAATCATTTTTAATCCTTAAATCTGACATTTCTCCTTCCATTTTATTGGTCCATGAAGGGGGCTAAGATGATGAGTTTCATTCTGACCCTCCCGTCCGCAGTAATTAGGTCAGGTCAGCATTATGGTGCTTAAACATTTCAATGCACTTGTGCTTCCAATTGCTTTCACTTTTAGTCCAGTTAATGGATTCGGGAGCTGTTAATTTCCCAAAATAGCAAGTGGACACGTGGGTGGACCAGATGCCAGCTGGGCACAACTCTAAAAGGTTCCCGTTAAGAGCAGTGTTGCTGGTTCCACACACCTCCAGGCATGTGAACCTCAGGTTTTTAGTGACCTAACAGTGTGCAGCAGCCTCTTCCTGGCCTAATCGGAACACATTACTGAACGATGATAATAATGATGATGTTGTAGGACTCTTGGCTGGCAGAGGTGAGATCCAGACCTCTCCACCATCCCCTGAGATGTTCTTAGGGAATTTTGTCCTTTAATTTAGTGAGGAGAAAGGTGTTGGATGGGGCTGTGCAGCAGGACAGCAGGGAGAGAGGGGGACAGGAGGGCCTTTGGATGGAGTTTGTGGAGTAGAGCTGCTGGAACTCTTTTCACAGGAGGTTCTGGTCCAAGTGGAGCCATCTGGGTGCTCAGTTCCCATCACTGCTTGCTGGGTCCCACAAACTGACCATTGTGGAGATGTATGGAAACAGTGTTCTTTCCATGGACTGTAACCTACAACCAAGATTAATCTACCCAGCAAAGCTATCATTTAGAGTTGAAGGGCAGATAAAATAGTTTCCCAGACAAGAAAAAACTGAAGGAGTTCATAGCTAACAAACCAGTATTACAAGAAATGTTAAAGGGTCTTCTTTAGGAAGAAAACGATAAAAATATGAATAATAAAATGGCAATAAATACATATCAACAATTACTTTAAATGCAAATAGATTAAGTGTTCCAATCAAAAGATATACAGTGGCTAAATGGAAAACAAAACAAGACCCTTACATATACTGTCTACAAGAGACTCATTTCAGATGCAAAGACACACACAAACTGAATATCAAGGAATGGAAAAAAACATTTAATGAAAATGGAATCAAACAAACAAAGCTGGAGTAGCAATGCTTACACCAGATAAAATAGACTTTAAAACACTGACTATAACAAGAGACAAAGAATGACTCAGCAATTCCACATTTGGGTATTTATTCGAAGAAACCCAAAACACTAAATGGAAAGACATATACATCCATATGTTTATTGCAGCATTATATGCAATAGCCAAGATATGGAAGCAACCTAAGTGGATAAAGGAGTGGTGCATATACACAATGAAATATGATTCAGCCATAAAAGAAGAATGAAATCTTGCCATCTGCAACAACATGAATGGATCTAGAGGGTATTGTGCATAGTGAAATACGTCAGACAGAGAAAGACAAATACCATATGATTTCACTTATATGTGGAATCTAAAGAACAAAATAAATGAACAAGAAGAACAGAAACAGACTCATAGATACAGAGAACCTTTTAAAGATTGACAAATGGGGGAAGGGGGTTTGTGAAAAAGGTGAAAAAAATAAGTATAATTTGGTGGTTACAGAATAATCATGGGATATAAAGTAAGGCATAGGGAATATAGTCAATAATATTCTAATAACTATATATGGTGTCAGATGTATACTAGACTTATTAGGGTGATCACTTGATAAGTTTATAAATGTCTGATCATGGGGTTGTACACCTGAAACTAATATAATATTGTATGTCAACTGTAATTGAAAAATAAAAAAATACTTTTTAAAAAAGTGTGTGCAGTGTCACTTATAAAAGCAGAGGCTAAAAGTAATATCAAAATATCCAACTGTATGGAAGTATTTTAGTAAATTAAAGTACACACACATTTTAAAACACATTTTAAATTATATAAATGGTGGGGTTATAGAGGTTTTTACTTTCTTGTAACTGTTTAAAAAATAAACACTTTTTTTTTTTCAGAATGCTACTGAAGCCATATATCTCATTTTGAAAGAAAAATTAACTTAAAAATACATTTTCAAAAAGTTGTAAAGTGAATATTATATATAGGGTATGATTCCAAATTTGCTTTTTTAAAATATGTGTTCAGAGGAAAAGGCTGGAAGAATATTCACCAATATCCTATATAATAAAAGGCTAATACACAAATCAACCGGATGGCTGAATGACCGGTCACTATGACGTGCACTGACCATCAGGGGGCAGACACTCAATGCAGGAGCTGCCCCCTGGTGGTCAGTGTGCTCCCACAGGGGGAGTGCTGCTCAGCCAGAGGGCTCATGGCTGGCAAGCACAGCTTCCACGGCAGCACTAAGGATGTCCGACTGCCAGCCTGAGGGCTCCCAGATTGCGAGGGGATGCAGGCCGGGTTGAGGAGACCCCCTCCCCCTGAGTGCACAAATCTAGTGCACTGGGCCTCTAGTTAATAACTGTTATTTTGAAGCATTGGTATTGAGGATGATTTTAATGCTCCTACCAACATGAAACATGGTAAATTCATCATCATCATCATCATCATCATCATCATCATTTACTGAGCCCAGCTGGGTGCTTTGCACTCGTGACATGTGGTGTCCCAGCAGCCCTCTGAGGTGGGTGTTACCCCTGTTAGCGCATTTCCCAGGTGAGGCGATGGAGACAGAGAGGCAAAGCTACCTCCGTGAACCCAGCTGGGGTTTGCTAAGTGACAGCCTTGTCAGACAGACATGGAGCTTGCCTTCCTCTGTAGCAAGTACGGGTGTGTTGTTGTTGTTTTTATTCATCAGAAATAATCCATTATAATTTCTCCAAAAAAGGCAGCCATCTTAAGAAACAATTGCTTAAAAACACCTACAAGATCGACATGTATTTTTTCCTCATTATAATGTGAATCACATGCTCACTGCAAATCTCTTCTGAAATGAAGAGAAGTAAATGTAAAGATAACACACATTTCAGAGCTCCACCTGACTTGTTTTTTTTTTAATTTTATTTTTCAGCTACAGTTGATATTCAATACTATTTTGTATATGGAAACGAATATTAGTTTGTATTCGTTTCAGGCAGCCAGTGGGAGAACTCCAGGGGGCAGTCGCACCTAGTCCTCCGTGGGGTACAGGGGCATGAACTTCAGCATGTCCCCCTCCAGACTAACCCAGCGTGGCCAGCACAGGGCAGGAGGTAGGGAAGTCCGGCCAGTCCCTTCCAGAAGTCTGAGACAGAGGAAGGAAAAGAGGAACATGCCAGCATCCACAGTGTGGGTGGGTCTGGGAGGAGAATGAGGAATAAGGAGCGTAGAGATGGGCACTCTGAAATTCCGAGGAGAATTTTTAAAAATGTCAGGCTGCCCCGTGATGTGCGATTTCCCATTAACTTCCTCTGGCTTCTGGACTACGTTTCTCTGAAAGTGGCACCACCTTATGAACAAGTCACGTGCAGCGTGAATAGACCTAGAGGGCATTATGCTGAGTGGAATAAGTCAGGCAGAGAAAGGCAAATAGCGTATGATTTCACTCATATGTGGAATCTGAAGAACAAAATAAACAAAACTGAAACAGACTCAAATGCAGAGAACAGACCAATGGCTGGTGGAAGGAGGGGGCTTCAGGGGACTGGGTGAGAAAGGTGAAAGGATTCAGAAATACAGATTGGTAGCTACAGAACAATCCTGGAGATGAAATTACAGCGTAGAGAATATAGTCAGTAATAGTGTGATAACTATGTATGGTGCCAGGGGGGATATTGGAAATATCAGGGGAAACACTTTGTAAAGTATATGATTGCCTAACCACTATGCTATACACCTGAAGCTAATACAAAATAATACTGAATATCAACTGTAATTAAAAAATGAAATTAAAGCCCTAGCTGGTTTGGCTCAGTAGATAGAGCGTCGACCTGCAGACTGAGGGGTCCCAGGTTTGGTTCCAATCAGGGGCATGTGCCTGGGTTGTGGGCTCGAGCCCCAGAGGGGGGCATGCAGGAGGCAGCCAATCAATGATTCCCTCTCATCATTGATGTTTTTATCTTTCTCTCTCTCTCCCTTCCTCTCTGCAATCAATAAAAAAAATATATTTTAAAAAAATGAAATTAAAAATATAAATTAGGTGGAGCCCAGAAATTTGTGTTATATTTACACTTATATACTTTTCTCCACTTCAAAAAAAAAAAAAAGTGCCATGAGCATGTGATTCATGTTATAACTAGAGGCCCAGTGCATAAAATTTGTGCACTGGGGGAGGGGGATGTCCCTCAGCCCAGCCTGCATCCTCTCCAATCTGGGACCCCTCGGGGGATGTCCAACTGCCAGTTTAGGCCCGATTCCTGTCAGACATCCCTCTCACAATCCAGGACTGCTGGCTCCCAACCGCGCGCCTGCCTGTCTGCCTTCCTGATTGCCTCTAACTGCTTCTGCCTGCCAGCCTGACCACCCCCTAACCACTACCCTGCCAGCCTGATTGATGCCTAACTGCTCCCCTGCCGGCCCAATCGCCTCCAACTGCCCTCCCCTACCGGCTATCTTGTGGAGGTGGGCACCGCCATCTTTGAGGGCATGGCAGTCAATTAGCATATTCCCTCCTTGTTGGCTGTAGGCACTGCCATCTTTGAGGGTGGGGCAGTCAATTAGCATATTCCCTCTTTATTAGATAGGATGAGTAAAAAATACATATCAATCTTGTAGATGATAAGATGGAGAATGGTTTGGGGAGCAGCTATGAATTTCCTTAGCCAGGAACCCACCAAGATTGCTCGTGTTCCATCCTCCTGGGGCAGTAGTTGCCAGAGATGAGTCCCCAACACCCAAAGACTGGAGGAGGCACCCGGGCTCACGCTCAGCCCAGCACTGTGTGTCTGGGAGTGAGAGGCGGGCCTTGCACCATCCACCTCACTTTAGTAACTTAATATCAATTTGCCAGGAATGGTGCCCAATCAGAGGATAGGGCTTGAGGCGAGAGGGCCCCTTCCATTTCACCCAGTCTATTTATCGCCTGTCTCCCGGGTGCACTGAGAATTTCCATCTACTTGGCTCATGGCTTACCCTCAGCACCTGGCACAGTGCCTGGCGCTTAGAAGGTATCTAATAAGTGTGTGTTGAGGAATGAAATGAGGAGTACCACCCTGGAAAATGCATCAACTCTTCCCTTGAAAGCCCTCAAGTCTCTCCTTGGAATTCTCTCTTATTTAGTCTAAATCTATGGTAATCCTGGCTCAGAAACTCAGAGTGAAAAATCCAGAGTGGGCCAGGAAAAAACCCCCATGCAACACAGTTATAAAAGGATATAATAAGCAAGTATTGGCTCTCCTAATGTTTTGCTCTTTATGCATGTATATTTCCCAAACACATACTATATGCCAAGCACTGTGCTAGGGTACTGGAGGTACAGACCCTTAACCTGGCCATGGTCAAGGGGGTAAATAGAGCATCCCTGGAATTAATCATAATGCACTAATAATAAGCGAGTGTCCAGTGCTACATTCCAGGTGTTGTGCTATTAGTAAGTGCTCTCTCTGTGTGGCTTTTTGTTTTTTTAATCCTCACTTGAGGATATTTTTCCATTGATTTTTAGAGAGTGGAAGATAGAGGGAAAGACAGAGAGAAATATTGATGTGAGAGAAACACATCTATAAGTTGCCTCATGCACGAGCTCGGACCAGGGCCCAGGCCGGGAAGGAGCCTGCAACCAAGGTACTTGCCCTTGACCAGAATCAAACCCAGGACCCTTTGGTCCACAGGTTGACGATCTATCCACTGAGCCAATCTGGCTAGGGCAGTGATGGCGAACCTATGACATGCCTGTCAGAGGTGACACGCAAACTCAATTTTTTGGTTGATTTTTCTTTGTTAAATGGCATTTAAATATATAAAATAAATATCAAAAATATAAGTCTTTGTTTTACTATGTTTGCAAATATAAAAAAATTTCTATATGTGACACGGCACCAGAGTTAAGTTAGGGTTTTTCAAAATGCTGACACACCGAGCTCAAAAGGTTCGCCATCACTGGGCTAGGGCCTCCCCTGTGTGGCTTTGTTTACATGTAGCATTGAGTTGTTATGCACATTCCGCAGCTGAGAGCGCTGAGACAGAAAGGTGAAGTAATTTGTTCATGTCCCACAGCTGGTGGTGAAGACCAGGCTTAGGTTCCTGCAGTCTGACACCTGTGCTCACCCTCATAGTGCCTTGCAAGGAGCTTCCTGAGAGGTGGTCCTGTGGTCACTGGCCTCCTTCTGAATCGCCAGGGATGCAGGATAAAAATGCAGACTCCCGGGCCTCTGGGAGGGAAGCGTGGAATCCACATTCTTCAACCACTCACCTGTGGTTCAGATACGCACGAAAGCCTCTAAAGCACAACACTCACATGTGCCACGTTCACTCCTGTGAGTTTACAAAACCTCTAGCACCTGCCCTCCTAACCCCCTCCGCCCCCATGCCGGCCCACTCATCCCCAGAATGGAATAGGAATGTGGAGAGGGGAAAGGGAGGGAGAGAGAAAGGAAGGAATGAGGGGAAGGAAGAAGGGAAGGAAGAAGCTTGTCCCAAATTGGGCTCTGTCCGTTTCAGGCCAGGGCAGGTCAAGCCTCGCCCTCTGTACCTCTGCCGTGGACATAGCAGCAGGCTCCGCACAACTATGGGGGCAGCAGGCTGGATGACCCTCCGAGGGAGGCACCCTCTGCCCAGGGGAAGCACTCGGGGCAGCCAGCCCGTGGGGCCGGCATGGGGGTGGAATGTAGCTGTACCTGATTGTTTCTGCATTCTGTCCCCTCTGAGGGCGGGGTCCGTCTCCATCGCACCCTGGGAAGAGCCAGCCAGCAGGAGGAGTGGCTCGGGGGAGGTGCAGAGACAGGCATCCTGGCTCCAGGGGGCTGCAGGGCGTTAGGATAATGAAGAAAGCTTCATGCTACAGGAAGTGGTGCGAGGATGGGCTGCGGGTCCACTCGGGAGGCATCCACCGCTGGTTCTCTCCAGCAAACCACGTGGCCACTCTGAGTCTCAGTTTCCTTGTGCATAAAATAAATAATAGTGATTGTTAGGTGGCTAATAATACTACCTGTGCTTTACTGAACCGTTCTGTGTGTCAGGTAGTGCCTGGAGGCAATCAGTCCATCTCCATAACAAATATCTATGAAGTCCTTTTCTTCTCCATTTGACAGAAGAAGGAAATGAGTCTTACAGAGGCTAAGAAACTTGCCTACCTGGCTGGCATGGCTCAGTGGTTGAGCATTGACCTATGAACCAGGAGGTCATGGTTCGATTCCTGGTCAGGGCACATGCCCAGGTTGCAGGTTCGATCCCCATTGTGCGGTGTGCAGTGTACAGGAGGCAGCCCATCAGTGATTCTCTCTCGTCATTGATGTTTCTCTCTCTCCCTCTCTCTTCCTCTCTGAAATCAAAAAGTATATTTTTTTTTTAAAAAGAAAGAAATTTGCCTAGTGCCCAGCAGGTACCCAGTGAGACCAGGATTTGATCACAGGCCTAACACCAAAGCCCCTTAATAGCTACTGCCTGCTTCTCCAATGTTCCTGCCACTCCTGGTGTCCATGAAAAAGTGCCTGAAACATGAGATGGTCATGGCTTCAAAGAAAAGAGGTGCCGCCATCTTCCCAGCCCCACATCTGAGCCTTGATGGTAAAGATGTCTCACTGAGTTCATCTGTGTCCAGCAGGGATTCAGCAGGCCAGAGTGTGTAGCTCTGTTGACTGAGAGATTGTCAGTACGTAAGGGGACCCAGAGGTATCTATCCAATGGACCAAGTTTCAGCTCAACCAAGCAGATGTCAAAAACAGTGGTCCTGCTGTTGCCTGCTTTCCCAGAGGTCTAAACCAAGGAGCCCTCTGGGTGATGGGCATTAAGGGGCTTTCAAAACCACAAAGCTTCATAGAAAACCCAGACCTCCCAGTCCATCCCCCTCTCTAACTCCCCTCCCGCTGTGTGACCCTCAATCACTCCTGCTTCCATCACTTCCTCAAACAAACCAAGCTCCTTCCCACCGCAGGGCCTTTGCACTTACTGTTCCTCCTGCCTCATTGCTTTCTCCAGGTCTTCACCAGCCTCCCCCTCCTTGTCACCGAGTCTCAGATCCTGGTTCTCTCCTCCAGGATCTTTCCTGACCACTCCATCTCCATCAGCACCCTCAGTCCATTCCTCTCCACCACGTCTTCCTGCCTTACTTCCCTTGTGGTGCCTAACGCAATCTGACATAATCTTGCTCATTATTTGCTTATGGGCCTAGAAAAGTGCCTGGAGAATGGTGACTCTCAACAAATACGTGCTGAATGGATGAACCAATACATATATGAATAAAAGAATGGGAAATCTTGCAAAAAAATTTTGTAATACGGTTCCAGGAACCTCTATTCAAAACTACCCCCTCCTTTCGGTTAACAAGGGCAGAGAGCACAGAAATAACACTGTGGTTGGTAACAACCAGCCGGCAGTTATATACACACACATGGCTGGGCATGGTTCCAAAGCTAAAAAGGCACTAATTGCTTTTCTATAAGGAGGCAGAAGCACAGCCCCTCCGTGTCCTTTAGTCCTGATGGTCTGCATTATCATATCTGTTACCATGTTAATTGTTCCTGTCTCACACAGCCAGTTTGGGCCTCATTCTGCCTATGTCTGGGATGGTGGACAGGTTCCTATGCAGAGACCAGAGGGACTGGGGGAGTGTGTGTATGTGTGCTTGTGGCAGTGTGTATGTGTATGTGTGTGTGTGTGTGTGTCTGTGTGTCCACGTGTGCGTGCATGTGTGTGTAAAAGCAGTGACACTTTGGGAAGGGTTAACTCCCGGCCAGGCTATGCTCAGGGCCCCAGGGCTGGCCCAGAAGCGGGAGGGGTGAGCCTGGAAGGTGGAGCAGGCTTGGCTTGCATTGGCTGCCTTTTCCAAGACAGGAGTGCAAATGCTTGCCCAGCTGGCCTGAGCGTAGTGAACTCAAGTCCCCTGGAGGAATGGCTGGAAAAGCCCACACCTGGAGGACCCTCCCTCCCTGCCCCTCCACGGCAGGTCGCATCTGGGAGACGCTCGGGTCCTCAGAGGCATGAGTGACAGTGAGCAATTCACCGGCTCGCCAGCACTGGGTGGAGAGCAGCAGGCAAGGATGGATGCGGTCGTAGACAGCTTCCTCGTGAATGGGAGCAACATCACCCTGCCCTGCGAACTAGGCAAAACCGTCCAAAGAGGCGGCAGAGACTCTCCTTTTAATTCAGAAAACTCGAACGGAGAGGGAGAGATCAGCAAAAGGCGAGGCTGGCAGAGAGAGCAGGACCACGTCTCCCTGAGGCAGGGCTGGGAAAAGTCGTCTGGGCAGAAGTTTGGCTAAGAGATCAGAAAGCAGAATGGAGTCAGATATTCGCTGTTGCCCGCAGTCAGGAGAGTGGGGATTAACGGCCAGGACTTGGGGGAACAAAAGCAGTGGGAGGAGGCGCTGAGCGAGAGCAAGCGAGCGAGTGTAGACGCTCCAACTTACAAGCGTCACAGAAAAGGTGCTGTCAGGAGCCAGCTGTCCCCTTTTCTTGGGGCAGATCCGGCGTGAAGAAGTGATTAACGCTCAGCGGCTCAGAAAGAAAGCCATCCCTTCTCCCTGGCGAGCTTTATTCTTAAGAAAAAGTGGTTCCCTGAGTGATCCTTGCACAAACCAACCTTTAGGAAGCAGCAGAATCACTCTGCTCGCCTCCCCCCCCTCCCCCCAGGTTGTCTCTGCAGAACATTGTCAGTATGGAGATCCTTGGGTTCAATGATCACAACCCTGTGTGTGTGTGGAGTGGGGGGCGGTGGGGATCAGGAGGAAATAAGCGTTGACTTCATGTGCTGAGGTTTTAACATTCTGCCCTGATCACCTCCACCTCTCCGGCTTGTCCCTGCTCCCCCCTGCAGAGTGGCAGCCGGCAGTGCAGATCCTCTTGTATTCCCTGATATTCCTGCTCAGCCTGCTGGGGAACACCCTGGTCATCACGGTGCTGATTCGGAACAAGAGGATGAGGACCGTCACCAACATCTTCCTGCTGTCCCTGGCCGTCAGCGACCTCATGCTCTGCCTCTTCTGCATGCCTTTCAACCTCATCCCCAACCTGCTCAAGGATTTCATCTTCGGCAGCGCCGTCTGCAAGACCACCGCCTACTTCATGGGTGAGTGGCTGTGGGGCGTGGGGGGGACCATCTCTGGCGCTCGCCCCCGACCCCACTGGGCCTCAGAGCTTCCCAAACCCCTGACAGCCTCAGTGAGCAGCCCTGCTGAGTGTGAAAGACAGAACAGCCGGCTGTGCGGGCTGTGTGCGAGGTCACAGGTGCTGGCTTCAGGGGGGCTCGGGCCTCACCACTCCCCAGAAGGCCCTCCCAGGTGTATGTTTCAGAGGTCAGTTTCTCGGAGTGGGATAAGTTGATAAGAAGCCACGGCAGAGGTTCGTTTTGCTTGTTTCTGTTAGAAAAAGAGGTGCAAGCTGCTCCGTCACTTTCTGGAAGCTGTTGATTGTAGCCTGAGCTCTACCCAGCCCCAGGCATGGTTTGGGGTGGCGAGGAGGGGGAGGATGGTTCTTGCCTTTGCTGCTCTGACTTTGCCAGGGAACAGGGGCTGTGTGAAACCCCGGTCATCACAGCGCTGGGTGCCCTGCTCAGGACTCACTTCCCAGTCGGTTCCCCAGAAAGTGCGGCCTCTACATCTAGACGATGAGTTGAATTTGCTCGTGGGGGCTGTGGGGTCACTAAGTTGACCCTGAGATATGCAGCTCCATGCCTGTGCCAATCAAAATGTCGATGAGGAGGAGCAGGATAAAAGTCACAAGAGCTAATATTTTTGTAGTACTTGTTATGCACCTGATGTTATGCTAAGTGCTTTTACTTCCATGATCTCATTTTATAAACCAAACACCCTAAGCACAGTTAATTTTCGCTGTCCCCCAGAAGAGGGAGCAGAGGCACAGAGAGGTTAATAATGGGCCCAAGGACACACAGGCGGTGAGTCGCAGAGCTGGGATTTGAACCCGGATCAGCAGGCACCGCAGGGGTATGAGCACACTGCCCGCTGCTGTGGCTCTCCTGGAGCTGCACTGAGACATGTCTCTCCGTCCCCTTGTCTGCACAGCTGCCTTGTCCCTGGCCTGTTCTGAGCTCTAGTTTGGAGGAAGAGGAGAGGTGGGAAATGGACAGTCTTCCATGACCGGAAGCTTTAAAAGCCTGGGTTTCTCCCCACTGAGGAAGCGGGATCCAGCACTAAGGAGAGTTTGAGGAATTCCTGGCCTGTGTGGCATAGACCAATGCCCAGGAAAGTGCCGTGGGTGTCCAAGTCCTCGAAAACAAAAATAGGCTGCTTTACCCTCAGAGCAATTGAACAATGAAGGAATCATGATAACTAGCATCCCATGGCCCTTTAGGCTTATGGTAATATTATTTAAGAATCTTAAGCCAGAATACATAAAAGGAAATCTAAAATTTGCTAAGCGCCACAAAATGGTTCATTTTACGTTATGTGACTTGCGCCTCAATCAATAATGTCTTTAAACATAGCTAAAATGAAAAGCAAGATAATGCTGCAAGTGCTTGCAATAGTGTAATGGTTTTGTGGGACTTGTGATTTCAGTCACTACAAATCTCCCCTTCATTTCAGTTCCCTTCAGTGCTATTGCTGGCAGCCAACAGGCATCCAACTCCTACTATCTGTCGTCAAAAAGGGAGGGCAGGTCTACAGTCGCTGTGGCCCCGTCACGCTGAGGAGTTGGGGCTATCCTCTCTACTCCAAATGTCATCGCCACCTTAGATCCAGGGAAGCGCAGCAAAGCCGGTCTCAGAAGATGAGTTTTTATTTCATGGTTATTACAGTTTTCTTTAAGTCTCTAAGAAATACTACGTATATTCTCCCTAGAAAAGGACCATTTTTATACAGGGTCTCAGAGGAATAATTTATGTCCTCAGGCTAAGAACCTCTGCTACCAAACTCAGATAAAGTCTTAGGTTTAGTATATCACTGTAAGATATAATCAGAAGAAGTGACAGAATTCATGGGTGAAGAATGGAGGGAACTTTCAGGGGATACAACATTATAATAAAGTAGGCGCACACAAAACACCAAAGTTAAGGGAAATTAAGATTTTTTGACTCTACTTCCATACATCATCTTACATGAGTTGTTTTGATGTCTTTCTCGATTATGTTACATACTTATTCTACAGAATACAGAAAAACAAAACATACAAAAAAGCAAGAAGAACAAGAAGGAAAATGCTAGACTTCCATGCAGAGAAACCTGCAGTGACAGGATGGAATTTTTCCTCTTCACCTTTTTTATTATGGGTGGGGTTTATTTCCAACAAACTACATTTTGAAATTTAGAATGTTTCACTCCTATAAATAGTCTGTACTAGAAATTTTCAGAAAGAGTTTTAATGCCCTTAGCTCAGTGACCTTTTGGGGTCACAGTCCTTGAGAATCCGGGTGATCAGGTCAACTTCACTAGGCAGATGGTGCTCAATATGAGAGCTTTTCTGTGAGTCACTCCAAAGTCTCCTCTATGGCGCAGGAACATGTTTCGTTCGCCTGGTTATTAATTAATGAGCACAGTCATCCTGAGAAAAAGTGAGGTTGTAATCAAGGTCCGAGGTACTTATCTGAGCATTTGGCAATAAGGTGTATTTGCAAATACATTTCTTTACTTGCTTCCTTCGATCGTTTTTGGAACGAAGCTGGGAATAGAACATTTTTCAAAGAAAACATATACATATATGAGATTGCTTTACTCTCGGAGCAATTTCCTTTGATAGCAAACCCGTGCAGAGCAGATATGCTTAAGCGAATGTGCAAATAAACGTTGGATTTCAGAGCCGACAAAACCGACCGCTTTGTTCCTCCCCAGGCACGTCTGTGAGTGTATCCACTTTTAATCTGGTCGCCATATCTCTGGAGAGATACGGTGCGATTTGCAAACCCTTGCAGTCCCGGGTCTGGCAGACGAAATCCCACGCTTTGAAGGTGATCGCCGCTACCTGGTGCCTCTCCTTTACCATCATGACTCCGTACCCAGTTTATAGCAACTTGGTGCCTTTTACCAAAAACAACAACCAGACGGCGAACATGTGCCGCTTCTTACTGCCAAGTGACGTGATGCAGCAGTTCTGGTAAGGTTACCAGGTGTCCATTTGTTTGGCACAACTATTGAAGTTTTTATAAAAACTTGGATGTATTGTCCAGAGTGCCTGGGGTGGGGGGCGGGGGCGTCAGTTTCCTGAAAACATTTGGAGGAGAATCATTCTAACCTCTTTCTAGGACAATAGTGATAGCAGACACGCAGTGCTCTGTTTTAAATGCCATGTGTATGTTAATTCGATTGATCCCCTCAAAACCTCGGTACTGTTATTGTCCCCATTTTACAGATGAGGAAACAGCCGCAGAGAGATTAAGTAAACTGTTCAGTCCTCAGCCTAGCTGAGCCAGGGCCTCTGTGCTTGTCCACTGTGCAGTGTGTTTCCGGATCGCCTAGTGGGGGTTCAGGCTTGATGATCAGGCGGCTATGATTCTCTAAGAATGAAAGATAGAGTGAGGATGAGTCTTAGACCCCATGTGGTTTTCTTAGAGCTGCAGGGATGATACTTGCACAGAGCACTTGACTGCAAATAAAAAGGCAAGATTCCAAACCTGTTTCCTGGGTGACGTGGGACAAGTTTACGTAAGCTCTCTGAGGTAGAAGTTCTTTATCTCTACCAGGGTTTCGTGATACAGATCTTTTTTATCTACCTCATCGGGCGGCTGTCAGATTCCAATAAGAGTATGTGTATAAAACTGTCATTAAATATCTTTCAAAAGGCTACACAAATGCAGTGTATTATGCTTACTAATTCAAAGCATGTTTTACAAGCAGGGAGCTAGACATTTAAAAATGCTCAGAACTGAGATAATCTGCTTTCTTTGCCTTCCTTTTTTTTTTTCATTTCAACTCAGTAACACACACACACACACACACACACACAAGAATTATGTTGCAAATGAGAGGGACTTGAAAAGAAATCTTATCAAAACATGTCCAATTGAAATGAGAAATGGCCCGGCCACCATGAGCCTCTGACAATTTTATGGCCTTGTCACGTAACCTTACACATGCCAGGCTGCAGTGACTGAGGGGCCAGACTCATAAAAGAGGAGGCCATGACATTCAGGAAGCAAACTTGTTTAGAGAAAGCACAGCTGTGCCCACCAGGCACCCAAGTGGGCACACCCCGTGCCAATGTGCCACAGCCAGCCAGAATGCCATATTTTGCAAAACAAAGTAGGCTTGCCATGATCCCTACCTGTGCTGGTGATGATTCAGTTGTCACAAAGTCAACAGATGGCATAGTGATATGCTTAAGATCACAGGTTCTAGAATCATATTACTTGGGTTCGAATCCCACCTTTGCCACTAGCTGTGTGACTTGAGACACGTTATTTAAGTCTCAGTTTCCTTACTGTAAAGTAGGCCTTATAATACTCCCTACCTCAAAGATTATGATGGGATTAAATGTAATAATAGCTATAGAAAATGCTTACCTAGTGTGTAACACATTTAATAAGTCCTCGATGAATGTAAGCTCTTGGGTTTGTTTTGTTATTGTTGTCGGTTTTGTTTTTTTGGTAACAGCTTTAGTAAAATAAAATTCACATATTCTTTTTTTTTAAGCTCTCATTTTATATGTAGACTTGTCTCAGGCACAAAACATTTCCAATTTAACAAGTCCTTCTTAAGAGACTTTATCAGAAAAAAAAGAAAAGAAGTAAATAACTTCTAATGACTGAACCTCCAGGCATGGAATTTCCAAGGCTATGAAATGCTGGTAACGACTGTGTTTGCTCAGACTAGATTGAATAGAGATGAACCCTATCGATTTCGTCCCATCTGCGTTGGAAATACTGGATTGCCGGTTATTGGATTTCTTTTTATTTCATTAGGCACACGTTCCTGTTGCTCATCCTCTTTCTTATTCCTGGAATTGTGATGATGGTGGCGTATGGATTAATCTCTTTGGAACTTTACCAAGGAATAAAATTTGATGCTAGCCAGAAGAAGTCTGCTCGAGGTAACTGTCTTGTAGCTGTATGTTTATGCCAAAAGATCACACAGCCTGGTCTCTGTAACTTAACGAGACATCCCATGGTCAGTCTCAAGATGAGCATCTCTGGTTCCTCATCTGAGCAATGGGGAAATCATCCCTCTCCCAAGGGCGCTGAGTGGAATAACAGGAGATAACACACACAGGCCCCAATGGAAAGCCGTGGCCCATGTGTCCCAGACTTTCTGTAATGTCGTATTCAAACGGACCCCCTTCAGTCACTAAAGCTCACTGTAACCCCAGTCCTCCAGCCTGTCCCCTCCCTTCACTGTCCCATAGCAGTTGCCACCAGGCCTCACCCTGTCCCCATCCATTACAACCCACTATGCACTGGAATTCACCCCAACACCTTTGCTGTCATAACTTTTCCCCTTGCTCACTCCACCTCTTCGCCTCGCTCTTTCCTTCGTGTGTGACTTGGTCTCTCCGGCCTCTTTGGTTTTCGTTGATTGTTGCTCACTGTCTAGATTCCTCATATAAAAGCCGTCTGGAGGCTTAGCAAGTGAGCAACAACCTTTCCATCAAGGAGCCGGGGAAAAGACAAGAGTGTGAATATTCATTCTTCAATCATTTTTAAAAATATATTTTTATTGACTCAGAGAGGAAGGAAGAGGGAGAAAGAGATAGAAGCACCACTGATGACAGAGAATCATTGGAAAGAGAGAGAGAAACATCAATGATGAGAGAGATCATTGATAGGCTGTCTCCTGCACGCTCCCCACTGGGGATTGAGCCCACAACCCAGGCATGTGCCCTGACCAGGAATCCAACTGTGACCTCCTGGTTCATAGGTCAATGCTCAACTACTGAGCCATGCCGGCCCTGCCTCTTCAGTTGTTTTTAAGCCTTAGAATCTACCTATATAAAATGCTGTTTTATTTTGTATATTATGTACTAGTATGTCATATATCGCATACGTTGTTGTATTAGTTTTAAGTGGCTTCTCATTGGTAGGAAAAGGTAGTATAGATCAATGCTGGCCCATGTTGCCTGCCCCATCCTTCCGTTCAAGTTTGATTGGCCCCCTTGTTGGAGGGGGTGCTGGGCCGCTGGGCGGCCTGGCCCGACCTGGGCAATAAGCAGTGTCCTTGCCCACGCAGAGAGGAAGGCGAGCACCGGCAGCAGCAGCGGCAGGTACGAGGACAGCGACGGCTGCTACCTGCAGAGGCTGCAGCCCCGCCGGCAGCTGGAGCTGCAGCGCCTGTCCATCGCCAGCGGCCGCGGGGCCAGCCGCATCCGCAGCAGCAGCTCCGCCACCAACCTGCTGGCCAAGAAGCGGGTGATCCGCATGCTCATGGTCATCGTGGCGCTCTTCTTCCTGTGCTGGATGCCCATCTTCAGCGCCAACGCCTGGCGTGCCTACGACCCGGCCTCAGCCGAGCGCCAGCTCTCCGGGACGCCCATCTCCTTCATCCTCCTGCTGTCCTACACGTCCTCCTGCGTCAACCCCATCATCTACTGCTTCATGAACAAGCGCTTCCGCCTGGGCTTCCTGGCCACCTTCCCCTGCTGCCCGCACCCGGGGCCCCCGGGGGCGCGGGGAGATGCGGGGGAGGAGGAGGGCAGAACCACGGGTGCATCTCTGTCCAGGTACTCCTACAGCCACATGGGGGGCAACGCCCCCTGAGGGCAGAAGGAAGGAGGGGTGCTGAGGGAGGGAGAGAAGAAGAAAGCAGGAGCCAACAGGAGGCAGGCAGTGAGAGAGAAGGGAGGCTCCATTCCAGGGGGAACTAGCCGTGGTTGCTCCTCATCCTGCCTCCTGGTGCTGGGATGGGGCCCTGGCTTGTTTTCTTGAGTTCCAGGCAGGACATTTTCCCTACCATCCTCAGGAGGAAACCTCGGCAGGCGGGGCACTGAGTCCAGCAGGGTTCATGCTGCCAATGTAATTGCCAGCACACGTTCCACCTGCGGGGGGAGGGGCCTCCTGAGCTTTAGAAGGTTCTAGGCTATCGAAGGTGGGCTCTCACTCATGTGACACACTTCTACCCTCTGCTGATGAGGAGTTGGGGTGGCTGCTTTGCCCCTGGGGAGTCTATCCCTCATGTGTGTGCTCTAGTCACCCCCTCATCGTGACCACAGAAGGGAAGAGGAAGCAACCCCTCCCCTGGCTATTTTCTGTAGTAAGAGAGCAGTGTGACTTTATCTTCTTGAGGTCTGTCTAGGACGTGCAGAGACGTAAGTGTGTGCCGTCATCAGAATAGCACAAGAAACTGTCTCAGAGTCGGATTTTGGAATTCCTGTTTCCCAAATGAACAGAGAATACCAGGGAAAGCAGCTGGGTCAAATGGTACTCTGCGATAGGCATGGTGAGTGCCAGAAGGCGCGTAGAATTTTTGTCCACGTTAATGCTATCTATTGCTTGACTCCACTTTCATATGGTGATAGTAAGCCCCGTGGCTTCTTTGCCTCAAATTAATTTTTACTACTCATCTGGCACTTCCTCTGTTCCAGAAAGACCTCCAGGTTACGAAGGAGAGTTGTACGCTCCGCACGCCTGGCCCAGCGTGGAGACACGCGTAGTCGGGCCCAGAATAAAAACTGGCATCCTTGGACTCCGTTAACAAAATAGCTTTTGAATTCGAAGCTGCCTATGCCTTTAAGTGCAATCTACCCATTTGCTAATAATTGTATTGATTTTACGTACATGTGTAAACTGAACATATATGTTCTTTATATATAAGTATATTCTTTGGTGTGTGTTTAAAAAAGAAAAAGTATATGGATGCTGGAATTCAGCAGTGTTATAATTTTACATTTCTGTGCAACAGTTGGAGTTTTGTGTGATCATCTTGTCTTTGCAAAATCAGTGTTGAAATCTCTCTCCTCCAATTTACAAATCTCAAAAGATAAAGATGTGAGCTCTACATTTAGATAACAAAAAATGCCTTTCTAGACTAGAATGTGTCAGTCCAGCCTACCAGCACTTCTTTCTTTTGGGGGTGTAGGGGCCACACTGTCCTGTCTGCTTAAATAAATTAACAGGCATTTTTGACTAAAACAAGTTTACATGCTAGCGTAGGTAAAACAAAACAAAACACAAACAAGCTATAGCTTCCATGGTCCCGAGCATCTAACAAGTGAGCTTTTACTTTTTCTTGTTTTCATGGGGCCTGACATGTTACTTCTTAGCACACAAGGGCCAGTGGTTTCAATTATTGAAAAAAAAAATCACCGTGGAAGAGAGAAAGGGGAGGAGAATGGCAAGAAGTGATAATGAATGGGGGTAGGGACGTTGTCTAATTTAAGAAGATAGGGGGTGGTCACATACTAACGGACAAGAAATTGGAGGATGTAACTATTTATCATAGGAGACTTTTCGAGTCAGATGTTCATTTTTTCAATTCCTCAGACTGCAATAGAATGTTAATATTCATAACCAGTCATCTCAAAGATTTCAAAGTAAAAATTCAGCTGCTAAAATGGTAATTATAAAAGGAGTAAGAAATTGAAAATGTCTACAATATTTGAGTAAACCCTACAAAATCTACAATTTTTCTATTCCCCTCTGACAGTGTTAGCATATAAATGAAGATAAATGAGGCCCCCCATTCTTGGGAAACTCTGGAATTTCCAACGGTGTAATAACCTAAGAATAGGTAGCTAGATTTAGCAAATAAAAATACAAGATGTCTGATTAAATTCTAATTTCAGATAAAGTACTCATGCTAAAATATTTTTTAGTGGAAGTATTCATGTCCCATGCACTAAACACATTCCTATAAAGTAATTTTTGACTCACATAAAAATATAAACAAGATTTCCCAGATATAGACCAATAAAATACCCCTTCACTAAATTTCTTGGAAGGTCTTTCATGCAATAAAAGCTTTTAAAAAATAAAATAAGAAAAATACTATTAACTTTCTGAACCTGTGCCTGACCTTTGGGAATGGTAGTATCAACAGGTTGATTTTACTGTTAAATTTATTTATTTATTGTTAATCCTCACCTGAGGGTATTTTTCCCATTGATTTTTTTAGAGAGAATGGGAGGGAAGAGACAGAGAGAGATATACATCGATGTGAGATGCATCAATTGGTTGCCTCCCACACGCACCCGAGGGTTGGGGACCTAGCCTGCAACAGAGGTAAATGCCCATGACAGGAATCGAACCTGGGACCCTTCAGTCTGCTGGGCGATGCTGTAACCATTGAGCAAACCAGCTAGGGCTCTTAAAAACATAAATCTATGCTAGTGTTTTGTTGAGTCAACTGCCTTTATTTTATGCCAAAGAGGATTACCAATTTGAATTTGAAATACAGTGACCAGTAGAGTTAAGAAAATAGATTCACCAAGTTTCTGGTATTGTCTAGTGTCTTCTGGTAGCTCCCACTCATCGGCAGAGTGGCAAGTTACAACTTGAATGTATCTTTGATCTTGCAAACCATGTGTCCCAGTGGCTTCCTCACCCTCGTTACTGCGGTGATCTCTCACTATAAACGTGTAGTGATGAATGCACAGAGCATGCATCTATGTGGTTAGTTACACAGGTCTGTGTGTGCTTAACAGCTAGCTCCTCCATTCGGTTAAAATGTAATATTCATGAGGCCAGTGACAGTAGCTGCTAAACCCCCACTGTATTTCCTTCCAGTGTTTTGCCCGGTACTCTGCACAAATAGTACTGGGTGCTCAATAAATCTTGTGCCTGAGACTGCTCTGCCTCCGGTGCTTTTGGGGGGCTCTCTTTTCATCCACAGTGGTGATTCTCGGCAAGGAGGGCACATTCTTGGGGTGGGGGACAGCACCAGAATTTCTAGAGGGCTTTTCCCAACTCCTCATATATCCCCACCCAAGATTCGGCTGTGTGAGCATTTGCAGCCGTCTCTCCCTCCCCTTTTTCTGTGTAACTGGAGATGTTACTAATGGGAGGGTGTTGTGCCTGTGAACAGTGTAAGACACAGATAAAAAAAATTGTGTTGGGGAAAAGGACAAATACTGTAGATTCCACTCAGAGGAAATATCCGAAGTCATCAAAATCATCAAAACAGAGTGGAAAGGTGGTTACTTATGTGGGCGGAGGTGGAGGGGGAGTAGTTTTGGTGAGTATGTATAGCGTTTCAGTGTTGCAAGATGAAAAACCTCTGTTGTACAACAGTGTGAAGATACTCAACACGAGTGAACTCTACACTTAAAAATAGTTAAGGTGGTAAATTTCTATATTTTGTGTTTTTAACACAATTAAAAGGGGGGTGGGAGGCGGGAACCAGGAGTCTGTAGTATCCCTCTGCTTTGCTCCTCCCTGCCTTTTCCCTTTAGGACAGCATTAAAACGCCATGACCTCCCTTGCTAACCACAAATGCCTCCTCTGATGGAAAGAGGATGCCCTCTAGCCTGAAAGTCCAGAACTCTGTGTCCAAATCTTAGCCCCATCACTACCTTGTTGTGTGGCTCCAGGCAGGTCACACACCCTGTCTGGGCATCTGTTTCCTTGTGCAGAATGAGAGGTTGTTGCTTCATCTCTGTGTGATCAGTGGATCAGAATTTGCTACGTCCCTTGATTATCCCACAGCTTCCCTTAGTTCCATGGGCATGCCATCAACTTTGCAATCAGAGAGGCCCCCTGACCCCCAAGCACATAGCCATCTCTGAGGAGGACTTGACTTCCAGGAAGGCTGTCAGGGCAAGAAAGGAGAGGCCCACGGAGGAACCTGAGGGCTCTCGGCCCCTTGGTCACCGCTGCCCAGAGCAGCTTCCGGGAGGCTAGTCTCTGGACCACCAGCTGCGTGCCTGTGGAAATGTGGGCATAAAACTCACTCCCACAGTGAATGTGGCCTGGGTGAGAGGGCAAAACCGTTATTAAAGCCGGCTGGGTGCACTGTGCAAGCTGCTGGTGACAACAATCACTCATAGAAGGGATGGATGAATGTCTACTCATTATAGTTTCTGATTTAATTCTCAACATGAGGCGTCATGTTCCACATCTCACATGTAAGGAAATTAAGGCTCAGAGGAGCTGGTACACTCCAAGGTTAGGGAGCTAGGAAATGACAGAGACAGGATGGAGCCCCATTCTAATGCCAGCAGGCTGCCAGCAGGATTAGGTGACACTTAGCAGTCTAAGGAATCAATAGCTGGCGATTTCCCTTCCTGCGATGCTTCACAGCTCCTCATCCTCCACTACAAAGACCCCAAGGAAGAGATACCAGTCTCTGTTCCCACCTTCCCCCTCCTTCCAGGACATTCGGTCCCTATCTCCGCCCCCCCACCCCCCTGCCACCTCACCCCAGCTCCTCTGAAGTGGAGGATTTCAGAGCAGGCTTCCTGCACATGTGCCTTCTCTGCTTCTATCCCTGTGTTTATTTTTTTTCCCTGTGTTTATTTTTAGAAGGAAGATAACAAACCCTTTGCCACCTCACTGGGAAGCCAAGAGATACTATCAGTCAACAAGCTTTCACCTCTTTGGCAAATTGTCAGTCTTGTTAACGTAGATCTATTTTCTCAGAATCATCAGAGGGGAGACAGATACAGGCCAATTTATCCATCAGCCTGAGGACTAAAACTCCTGGCCTGCTTTGCCAGCAGTACCTTTTTATCAAGTCCCCCTCCCCCAGGAAGTCTGCAGATTGTTGCTACCTGCAGGCCACCACTAGAATCCTGGGATTTCCCCCCAAACCCCCAAACCCGTCATATCTGAAACAGAGCTACTGTCATATCCCAAGTCGCTTCTCCTGCTTCTCTCTGCCTGCTCGTGGTACCCCCACTCTCTCAGATTCTCAGGCATAAAGTCTGGCTCATCTTCTAAAGGATGGTGTCAGGACATGGTGGGGAACGCCGACTTTGGAATCAAAACGACCAGAATTCATATCCCAGCTGTGGGCTGGTGGCTGTCACTCAGCCCCCCAGTCTTAGTCCTCAACTTAGCACTCATAGGGGTCTGTGAAAACCAAATTATATTAAACAATATGAAATAACATTACATTTTCAGTGATATTTTCAAAGATATTAAAGGGGACTTTTCCAGACTCAGTTCGTGCCTGTGGACAGGTGACTGGAAAATGCATCACCTGCTTGAGAAAATCACACATAGGGAGGGTGAGGGCTATGAAAACCTACAAAAGTGCCCCCAAGGGGAAGAGCCAGCATTTGCACGTCAGCGATGATAAAGGGCATTGACCAGTGAAGAGGAACCACTGGCATCACCTTTGTCCTTTCACCACTAACCCTCCAGCCAGCCTCAAGAGGAAACCAAGCAAGGGAGGGAGGGAGGAAGGGAAGGAAAGAGAGAGAGAGAGAACGAACTTCATCTCTACCATAGCTGTCTTGACTGGGACCTATCTGGCTTAGGGAATAAAAAAGAAGCTTCAAACTGGATGTGAGACAAAAGGTTTGGTTGCTATCATACTGAACACCGAAGATGAAGGTGTTCTAATGACCAGATGGGGAAGCTATGGCTCTGGGCAGGGGACAGGAATAATCTAACAGACAGGGATTGCAGACAGAGGTAGAAGAAAAGGAAAGCTCTTCCCTAACTGCTCTACATCTTTGAATGAATGTGTCACATGCAAACAGACTCCGGAGACAGTAGGTACTTAATGAATGCAGCCATCAAAAGCAGTGTCTACGACACCGATTTCAGTCATTAATCCCGTCTGGCTGGTCTTTTCAAGTTTTATTGAGAACACGCTCATCAGAATCATTTTTACTTATCACCTAGAAAGTCAAAGGAGCTGCTCTGGCAACCCCAATTCTCTCTCACCTCAATTCACCCCTCACTCTGGTGTCAGATTGGTCTCACCGATATGAGGTCCAGGTCCTCTCACCCCTGCCCAGGAATTCTCAGTGGCTCCCCATTGCCTAAAAGCCCCACTTCCTTAGCTTGGCACCAAAGTCTCCAGCAACTGGGACTCCACCTTCCTTGCTTGTTGGTCCATGTCCTCTTCCTTTCAGAGCAGAAGGAGTTGCTCTTCCCCAAGCACTTCCTTGCACGCCTGCCTCCCTCAGCTAGGGATGTGCTCTTTAGTACTTCCTGATAAACCCTCCTCTTTCTTCCTGGCTCAGCTCACATGTCATCGTCTCCATAAAACCTCCCAAATCCTTCCCTGAACTCACATAACACTCCCCTTGTAAATTTCCAACAAATCTGCCCCCCCCATCCCCGTCCTACTTTTTATCATTTGCATTATATACAGGCATTGAAGGTATTATGTTTAGGAAGCAGGGCTGGGGGAGGAGAGTCTAGATCTGAGGAATCAATCGTAGTGAATCTGTGCTAGACATAACAATCTCATTCTCTTTTGTTAGTTTTTTTACTTAGGGGTAAGTGGTTTTCACATTTTAACACAGAGAAACCTTATTTTTCTGCCCATCCCCTGCTCCCCACTGTGCCCCAAGCAATTCTGTATGGATGCCCCAAAGAGGAAAGAGATAATAGCCTAGTTGTTCGAATTGAAGGAATGGGGCTTTGAGGCAGTGCCTTGACATCTTTGTGGAATCCTGTGGGTTCTACAGAACACGGTTCAGAAGCCACTCACTTAGCTCCATTAAGGCCAACCATCTGTGAGCCTGGAGACTGCAATGTCAGCCTGTTTTCCATCACGACTAGTCGGGAACTTCAATTAAGCGTGGCCTCCCCATCAGGACCTTCCCTTCCAATTGCTGTGCGTGCCCTTGGTTTTGAGGAGGGAGCAGGTCACTTTGCATTATGCTGTCAGTGACAAGCGCCCTCTTGCATCATTCAGGCGCAGCCTACCAGACCGTCCCTGTGTGGGTTCCTGCCCGCAGTGCACCGGCCCGGGGAGGGCCAGCCAGAGTCAGGGGTTGTCTCCTGCCCCATCCTGAGAGTCAGTCTTTTCCAGAGGGGCCTGTTCAAGCAGTCTTGGCAGGGCTCCTACCACCAACCTTTCGGGCGAAAAAATAAAATCCCAGCTGGGCTCTACCCCTGCACTAAAGGGCTGTGATTTCCTAGATTCCAATCTCCCCTAGGGGGATAAACCACCTCTAATCTGAGGTCTGTCCCCAGCTCCCACCACCAGACTCCTCAGCCCTGATGGAAGCTTGCGGAAGGCCTCTTCCCACTGATGTTATGACAGCGGCTCAGCCTATCAGTAGCAAACACGGTGCCTCTCTGAGATTTGGTGCAGCCAGGGCCTCAGTTTACACGACTCATCTACACAACAGTCATTTACTGTGTGGAGGGGAAGGAGTCCGTGGCCCGGGGGAGGTCCTGTCAGGAGGAATGCACGAACCTTCCCCATGAACTTCAGCATCTAGCTGTGAGCAGACCCTGGGACAGGAGGGCCAACATATGTTACAAATTGTGTCTCTTCCCCGCCCCCCCACCCCAATTCATATGCTGAAATCCTAATCCCCAGGCCCTCAGAATGTGCCTATTAGGAGATAGGGCCTTTAAAAAGGTGACTAAGCCCAGCTGGTGTGATTCAGTGGTTGAGCGTTGACCTATGAACCAGGAGGCCAAGGTTCGATTCCTGGTCAGGGCACATGCCCAGGTTGTGGGCTCAATCCCCACTGTGGGGCATGCAGGAGGCAGCCGATCAATGATCCTCTCTCATCATTGATCTTTCTGTCTCTCTCTCCCTCTTCCTTCCTGTTTGAAATCAATAAAAATATTTTTTAAAAGAGATGATTAAGTTAAAAAGAGGCCATTACAATGGCCTAATTCAACTTGGCAAGTAACCTCATAAGAAGAGGAAATGGGCCACACAGGGATGTGCGAGCACAGAGCGACAACCATGTGAAGAGGCAGCAAGAGCATGGCCCCAGCAAGCCACGGAGAGGCGTCGGGTGAAAGCAGCCCTGCCGGCACCGGACCTGCAGCCTGTAGACTGAGGGGAGATAACTTTGCTGTTTAAGCCCCCTGGTCTGTGGTATTTTGTTGTGTGGCCCTAGCCGACACCCACCTCCCTGAAGGATGCAGGGCTCAGAGGCCACTGTCACTCCTCAGACCTGAAACCAACCCGAGCTGCTCAGAGAAGACAGAGCCTCAGAAACACCCGGTCCATGGCGCTACCTGGAACCCTGAGACCACAAGATGAGTGCTCCCACCTGCTCCTACACCCCCTCCCCCTCCCCTGCCTCTGTCTTTCCCACTGTCTCTAGCTTCACCCCCCCGCAAGCCCAGAGCAGCAGCTGCGATAAGGAAACAATCAGTCCGGGAGCAAATAAATGAGATGGGCGGGTGAGAACACAAATGGTGGCTGGGGAGGTTTCTGCTGAAAAATTCCCCGCGTGGGGCCAGCAGATCCGGGGCCTCATTCTGCAGGCGTTGGTGGCCACATAAAATGCCAGATGCCACTTACGTCTGAACGTCAGATAAGCAAGGAATAATGTTTTTGCAGAACACGTCCTGAGCCATGTTGTGTTTTTATTTTCTAAATCTGACGACCACACCCAGGGGCTCACCGGGGCAGGTGCTGGGGGCGGGGAAGGAAGGCCAGGAAGTGGACAGAGAGGTGAGAAGACATGATCCAGAGCAGCACACAGGGCGGGCGGAGCCTGGCACACAGTGGGTGCTGGGCAGTTAGGAATAGGGAGAGCACGCCTCTGGGTGATGTGTCTCTGGCCGGGACTAACGGGGGCCGGACACTGTCATTGTCCCTGCAGCCCCCCATTGGGAGTCAAGGCAAAGAATCCCAGTTGTATTTGTTTCCTGTTGCTTAAAACAGCACAAACGTGTGACCTCACAGCTGTGGAGGTCGCCTGGGCTGAAATCAAGGTGTGAGGAGGACTGTGTTCCTTCTGGAAATTCTAAAAGAGAACCCATTTCTTCCCTTTTCAGTTTCTTGAGGCACCATGGCCTTTTCATCTTCACGGGCAGCCGTGTAGCCCCTTCAAATCTGTCTCTGCTGCCTCTTGCTCCTCCTCTCTCCTTCTCTCTTTCTCTGCTGCCCCCATCCAGCTCCTTCTGACTGGGGCGCTCCTGTCTCCCTCTTACAGGACCCCTGTGATACATGGTCCACCTGGAGAACGGTGTCGTGCCCACAGGTTCTGGGATTAGGGTGTGGACATCTTTGCAGGCCACTCTTCTATCTACCACCGGGTCTCTCCCCTGTGACCTCCGCCACCTTGCCAAGGCTTGTGAGGGGGACACAGAGCCTGACCAGGACCCATGGCTCCTGGGTACAGACCAGGGCAGTGCTGGCAAATTCAGGTGCTGAGCTCTGTGGGCTGGGACTCCGGCAGGGCCATGAAAGGTGAGGGGAGGGCGGGGGTCCCGGCAGAAGGAACGTGGATCTGAAGCTGAAATACACACAGCGGGCTCATCTCTTCTGAATACGCTCCTCGGCCTGCCCTGTGGGGACACTTCTGATACTCGAAGACCCGCCTGAAATATTGCTTTTAACCAGGTTTGGGTGGAGAGAGCACAAAGTCTTTTCTCTCAAGATCACAGCCCTGGGGCAGCCTTGGACCCTGCACCTTCTTGGCCACCGCTCCCCTGGCAGGCCCCTGGGAGAGACTCTGGCCCTTTAGAACAGTGGCTGTGTTCATCTGTAACGAAGCAGCACAAACTCGGAGGCTTAAACAGAAATTGATTCTCCTACAGGCTGGAGACTGGACGTCCAAGATCACGGCGTGGCAGGGCTGGTTCCTCCTGAGGGGTGGGAGGGAGGATCTGCCCCAGGCCTCCCTGCATCCTGGTGGTTTGCGATAAACCTTGGCATTGCTTGGCTTGTAGATTCATCACCCCATTTCTGTGTTCATCTTCACATGGCGTTCTCCCCGTGGTTGTGTCTCTGGGTGCAAATTTCCCCCTTTTTACAGAGAAGCCAGTCATACTGGACACAGCCCACCCTGTTGACCTCTTTTGAACTAATTACATCTGCAATGACCCCGTCTCCAAATAAGGTCACATGCTGAGGTGCAAGGGGGTTATGGATTCACTTATGAATTTTGGGGGTACACAATTCAACCCATAACAGCAACATAGAAACTTCAGTCTCCTGATGTCACAGCTCTCTGTGAAATGGGCATGAATAACCATGTCCATGAAGTAGTCACCCGTCTCTCTCATCGTTTTCATACAATGCTGACCCCTCTAGGCCTCAGCTCACATCAGAACACACTCTGCCCCATCCTCACGGCTCCTTGAGGTGGGTTTTATTACCCTCCTTGTACAGCTGAGACTCAAAGAAGTGGAGAGACCTGCCAGGGCCACGTCACTCATGAGGGCAGAGCATGTATCACTGGCCCCTTCAGAACAGGGACCAGGCCATCAGGCTCAAGAACTGGACTCGCCAAGGAATGTCCCCAAAAGGGAATTGAGTTTCCTGTGGGGAATCGAGCAGGTGCCTGGGCCTGAACAGTTCTGGCAAATTCTCTGTATTTGGGTGCAAGAAGTGCTATCAGCCACGGAACAGTCACCTGCATCGGTACATGGGAAGCGTGAGCATGTGGGGAGGCCAAGCTCCAGTGACAGGAGTCTACACCGGGGCCTATAGAAGGAACAGGAGGTCTCAGGTCACACTCACACAGACGCAAGGACTGACATTTGCCATTCAATGCTCACAGACACCACTCCACCCTGCCCTTGGAGAGTACAGGCAAATAGAGCAACTTCCCCAGCCCAAAGCAGGACATCCTGGTAAAAAGCAAACGGGAGTGAAACCTAGTTTTCAAGTTCGGGTTTGCAGGAGAACGTGGGAAGACTTGAATACAAATTCGGGTTCCTGGGCCTCGTCCTGAGGGTCTAGTGCGGGGCTCGGGGCTGTGCATGGTTAACAACCCCCCTAGGAGTCTATTCACAGGTGGTTCATGGGGATGCACTTACAGAATCTCTGCTCTGAAACTTTCTGTACTTAAGAAGGGTTTATGGGGCAACGGATCTTACCACAGCCCCTGACCGTGAGCCACAGGTGGGACTGAACAAGGAGCTACGTGGTCCAGGGCTGGGAATAGAATTCCGCAGGCATTCGGGAATAAACGAAGAACTTGTGGCATTCCCAGGGAGAGCCATGCTGGCTGACTCAGCACACCCTGGCTAATTTGGAGAGCACTCCTGTGGGAGCAAGCAGAACGGTGCCCGGTGTCCTGTAGCATTGCAAGCAAGGCTACAAGGGCACATTTAGGACCCTTCGCCTTGCTAGCTGTGAGTCCTCGGGCAAGTGAACAACCTCTCTGTGCCTCAGAACTCTAGTCTATGAAATGAGGGGAGGGGGGCAGTGTCCCCCTCGTAGGGAAGCGCACAGAACAAAGGAGGTCATCCTTTTAAACAGCACTTACCATGTCAAGGGTGCTCAAAGGTGTCAGCTAACACTGTTCACCAATGAGTCTCTGTTGGAATCCTTGCTGTTGCTTCTGAAAAGCTCCTAAAGAGGAAAGCGCACACGAGATGGATCCCAAGACACGTGCACCCACCACCACCTGACCTCATTGCTTTGTATTTGTAAACCTCGCTCAGGTGCTGCTCCTGTCTCCAGCCTTAGGCCCAAAGCACCTGAGGGCAGTCCTAGTGCCCTTGATCCTCTCCACGGTCCTCCACCCAGGGTCTGCCCCAGGTAGGTACCCATGACACCGACCAGCCCCCAAGTCACTTGAACAAAAGCCCAGATAGAGATGGATCCCTGGGACAGTTATATCATTTCCCTAACCCCTCCCCTCATCCTTGAAAATGGACTCACCAGGGCTTCATTGCCCACAAAACTGGAAAGGCAAGGTTACTGGTTCCTCATTCTGAGGCTCCTTCACTACCCTGATGACTTAATGATAAACACAGGTGGCCCTCATCTGCCTTTCTCAGCCAAGTGGATGCAGATAGCTATGCACAGCTGCTCTGGAGGAGGGGGAAGTCAGGGAGTGAGCCCGGCCCCCCAGGCACCCAGAGGCAGGTTTCCCTGGGTGGTTTTTTTCATAATGGGAACGGCCCCTGCATCTGGGATGGGCAGGAGGCGGCAGCAGGTACTCCGCTCTTGCTCACTGCACTCAGGAGCCAGCACCACCAAAGGAAGAAAAAATGCTGCTGTCCACAGCCCTTGACGTTCCCAATCCTTTGTTTATTGAGGTGGGTGCTGCCGAGCTGCCAGCAAATTGCAAGATCCAAGCCAAAGGTGAGAGGCTCTGAGCATGCGCGCTGCACAGCAAACGGGAAAATGTGTTTAGGTCTGCCCTTGTCAGTTCCGATCTGTCAATTTCTTATTTCTAGCTCGGCAATGACAAAATACGCTGATTAACTATGAAAATAACCAGATATTGAATTTCCTGTGCGAAAGATAATCTCATTAAGGCGAGTCTGAAACTCTAGGTCCTGGCCCCCTTACCCCTTGTTTTACAAGGGGAATTTTGAGAAATTCAGGTACACTGGACAGTGGCTGGGTTTTTATTGGGGAGGGTGGTGCTGCCTCTCCCCTCTCTCCACCCCCCTCCACCCTCCGCAGTATCTGCACCAAGAATATAAAGGTCCAGAGAGGGTCGTAGAATCTGATCAATTTTGGCCCAAAGAAGTAAAGGGAGTGGAGCCTGGAGCCCTGAAATTTGGGGTGAATGATGGAAAATCTTTCACAAACAAAATTATGGTGCCTGAGAGGGTAATATGACCTACAGACCGGGGTCCCCATTTGAGCTTCATTGTCCTTTCTCTGTGAGGACCCAATAAAACGAAAGGTATTAGTTCAATGTGAGGCACCTGTGAGGTTGGTAAAGGTGACCTTCGACGCCCAGGCTGCCTGTGGAAGATTAAATTACTGTTCAGCAAAAATTACTGTTCCTCTTGACACCAGCACCTCTCCATGGGAAGCATGTACTTCCCTGCCCAGAGTTACTGGGATTGATTGTGTGACATCTTTGGCCAACAGGATTTAGATTTCGAGGGATAGGGGGTTGGGAGGGATAGGGAACAAGTTTTGAGCCTGGGACCGAAGAGGCATTCAATGTTTCCATTCACTCCTCAGTTTACATCTGGTCCTGAGGTAACTGAGAAACACTTGGAGCAGATTCGGGACCTTGCCCGCCACTTAGAACCAAGACCAGCAGAGCCTTGCACAGAGCAGCTGAACCCAAGCTGACCATAGACACTCGAGCCAGAAATAAATGCTTCATACATGTCACTGAGTTTTCGCATGGTTTGCTGTGCACTGCCCTCCTCCTCATTTCCTATGACCTCCCTCTATCTCCCATCTTTACCTCTGTCTTCTCCCTATTAAACTCTTTCAACCTAAAAGGTCTAAGGTCAGCCTCTTACCTCTTCGACTGAATTTTAATTACCAACTTTTCCCTCCCACATATATGTGCTTTTTAAGTCACTTGTGTCTTTGCTGAAAGACAGACGTTGCTTTTAGGACTTCAGCAAGTGGGAAAGGCAAGTACAGACTGAGGACATCATTCTTGGATCTCCTGATTTCATATTCCTAGCAGTCTAGGGTGAGGCAGACCCCATCATATAGATGATTTTTCTGGAAAACTCCAAATTCTGACCAACTAGAAGGGCTCAGCAAGAGCCATGCCTCTGTGTCATTCTATCGCTTGCTCTGGAAAAGTTGAAGAATGGGCTGGCAAGTCTCGCTGGGTGTATAAGGACTGCCCCACCTCCCCACCCCTCCCTTACAGTTTGGCCAGATCCCCAGTCCAAATAGCAGTGTGGGCTCAGAAGGATGATTCATGTTAGCAGGAGGCTCCAGAGAATCTCTCAGGGCCCTTTTGTTTATTAAATATAAAAACCCATGTTTAAATGCAATGTCAAAGGTATGACACTGACCAACAGGATCCAAGACAGGCTGTTGGCTCTAACCTTCAATAACTAGATGTTCTTCAAGTTTTGATTTCTGGGCTTACAGCCTCTAAAGATTTTCCGAGAACCTCATCCTACTCAAGGAAGAGGTCAACAGAGGCCGACAAAACCTATCTTTTTCTTTCCATCATCTATTCTTAATGGCAGGGGCTGTGGCCTTCATGTTGGAGTAGAGTCCATAGTTGGGTCAAAATTATTGTCCATAGAAGGCAGTCATTCCTGACGGCCTGGCCTGGGCTAGTGAACACCACTGTGTCCTCCCATAGAACCCTGACTTCAGGTTATTCTTTCATTCCCTTAATAAAGAGATACTGAGAATCTGCTGTGTGCCAGGCTCTGCTCCAGGACCTGGGGGCACATGGAAGATGGATAATGCCCAGGTGCCCTGGTTAGATTCTGGAGGTAGAGAGACAGACAACATACAAGTAAATACGTGAGTGATTTGGTAACCAGGACTTTGAAGGAAATAAAACAGGGTGGCCCTGACCGGTTTGGCTCAGTGGATAGAGCGTTGGCCTGCGGACTCAAGGGTCCCGGGTTTGATTCTGGTCAAGGGCATGTACCTTGGTTGCGGGCACATACCCAGTAGGGAGTGTGCAGGAGGCAGCTGATAGATGTTTCTCCCTCATTGATGTTTCTAACTCTCTATCCCTCTCTCTTCCTCTCTGTAAAAAATCAATAAAATATATAAAAAAAGAAAAGAAAACAGGGTGATGTGATACATGTGAATAAAAGGGGGTGCCTCACAACTAGGTAGGTTGGTCAGAGAAGAACAGGAGTGGAAGCTTCCATGCTGCTTATCCTGTGACTGACGTATTCTAAGTACTTCATGTGCATTACCTCTTCTAATCCTTACACCAATCCCAGGGGTGGGTGCTGCTGTCACCCTTATACAGATAAGGAAACTGAGGCACAGAGGAGTAAAGTCACTTGCCCTGCCTCACACAGATGACAGGGGGAGGAGCTGGAAGGCAGGCTGGGTGTTGGTTCCATAGTCCATACTCTTATCTAATATGCAAAGTATTGATTGCCTCATGGAGCAGGTCACATTGGAGCTGAAGTAATAAGTAATTGAAGTAATGGGAGCCTGAGTAATTAGAAAGGGTCAGTCATGTAAGGATCTCGGAAAGACTGTCCCAGACAAGGGGACAAGAAGA
>NW_006296221.1:798131-807747 GCF_000327345.1 Myotis davidii
GAAATACAAGCTCCAGGAGGGCCACACCTCACCTGTTCTGCTCACCTTATGTCCTAATGCCTCATATAGTCCGGAATTCATAGGTATTTTTAATCATTCTTTTTTGGGTTAACGAATTAGTTAAGTAGTTACTATGTCCTGGACCAGTCTGATGTTGGTTTGGATCCCCAACCCTTCACCTGTTCCTTGTTCATCCCTGAACAAGTGACAGAATTCTCTGCTCCTCATGTTCATTTCCTGGGCGATAGGGATAATAAGACGACCACAGGATTGCGTGTTGAAAGAATGAAATGAGATGTCTTGTAAAAAGTAAGGTCACTGCAGAGTAAGTCCTACAGGAATGTTGGTGTCTAACTTTAATAAGGACCAGGGACTACTACATCCAAAAACCACATGTTCCAGTGACATGAGCCCGTTGTAGAATCTAGAATTTAAAGGGACTCTGAGCCCTGTTACTCACAGTGCAGTCTACGGAATAGGCCAGTGGTAATCAACCTGGGGGTCGTGACCCCTTTGGCGGTCGAATGACCCATTCATAGGGGTCACCTAAGACCATCTGCATATCAGATACTTACATTACGATTCAAACAGTAGCAACATTACAGTGATGAAGTAGCAACGAAAATAATTTTATAGTTGGGTCACAACATGAGGAACTGTATTTAAAGGGCCAGAAGGTTGAGAACCACTGGATTAGGCCATTGGTCTCCCATGGGAGCTTCTTAGAAATACACTAAGGTTCCACTCCACTGAATCAGAACGTCTGTGGGAGGGTCCTGGTTATTTAAGAAGCATACCCTCCCATCCCAGGTGATTCTTATCATTACAGAGACAATTAAGATAAGTTGAGCCTGCTCTGGGCCAGGGCATCATCTATTTTATATTGTTCCAGCTACATGGACCCCAACTCACTACCTTGCTGCCTGGGCCTCTGAACATCGCTGCTAACCCAATCCCTAGCTGCCGTGGCTCGGACACCTTCCACTCCCAGGCGAATTGACCACCTGACTCGATGTCCATGCTGGACCCATCAGCTGAGCTTGGGAGGGTCCAGTAGCATCACACACAACAGGACAACGAGCCTGACTGGCTGGCTGAACAGTGTCGCAGCTCCCGGGAGAGGTGCCTTCTCTCTGACAGGCCTCCTGCCTCACCTGCTGACCCTGAGGAAACAGAATTCTGACTGACTGTGGAAGGCAGCCTCAATTCTGAACCACCAACCACACGTTTGTTTAAACCCTGAAGATAGAAGTCCAAGAGGACAGATTCTTACTAGCCTACCCAACAGGTCCCAGGTCTGTTTATGTTCACAGCTTATTATGCAACTCTAAGCCCAGGTGTCATAAAGTGTTGTTTTCATTTCTAAGATATTATCAGACCTTCCGGAAACAAACTTTTCTTCTCGGTGCAGAACTCACGTTAGGAAGGTGTGGGACCGCTTTGCACTCTCGGTGAATGTGCTCACTCGGGGTTGCTGGGCAAGCTGACATAAGAACGCCTCGCGGAGCACCAGGCCACCTTTGTTTTGCACCTCGGTGCACCTGCTTGGAAACATCACTTAGCGACCGTCTGTATTGGGATGATGACAGGAATCGTGCTAACACATACCTTCTTAAGGGCGGAGACCCTGTCCGCCATGACTGCCCCACTGGGCACAAAGTGGGCGTCCAATTCCTATTTCTTAATACGTGCCATGAAGCACGGAGATGTAAATGGACTTTGCGGAGAGGCTCATCAAGATGAGGAAGGAGGCCACCTACAGTGCGAGTTTTTATCCAGAACTGTTTGCCGGGGAGCCTTACCTGTGCTGCAGCTGACTTCCTGCTGTCACACCAACTATTTCCCCGCCAAGTTCAAACCTGCTGCCATCTACTGGCCAACACTGAACATCACCTTTACCTCCGTGTCCTTCCACTTTAATTAAGCCTACGTGGAATTTAGAGCATTTGTGGGTGAAGGGTGCCTTTTCCTTCCTACTATGAAGATGTGTAGAAGAGAATCGTTTGTAAGCAAAACAAGGACCTAGAGTGTGTCTCGGTGGGTCCCAGGGAAGAGTGTGTGTTTTCTCTTGTATGACTATGAGGAAACTTAGCGTATCATTTTAAATGCCTCTCGACTTAGACACATGTGTCCTAATTACCAGCCCATCTGCAGAGCCTGGGGGCTTTGTGCGGGCCCATGGGTCATGGGGAAATGGAGGAACCCTCATATCCTTGTGTGCCCCGAGCAGGTGAGAACATGGCAGCACAGATGAAGAGGGTGTGGTTCTGGGGTCCCAGGGCATAAGCAGACAGAACCCCTCGGTTTTCCTTCCCAAATGTCCTGAGATGGTGCCTGGGCTGTCCGTCTCCTCCTAGAACTCAAGGTTCCTGAGATCAGCAGCCTCGTCTATCTCCAACCTCATCTCCCGGCTCCCAGTACAGGTCCTGGCAGGTCGCAGGCGCTCAGGAAACAGACGCTCTGTCACATCAATAGGCAACGAGTTTATTAGAATCTTCTGTTGCGAGGAGAAGACCATTTCTGGGTTAAGCCAGAGGAAAAGTTCTTGACCTGGTCATGGAAGAACTGGGAACCTGATCTGACTTTTCAGCCAATGGGCCCCGGGGTTCCCCTGGTGAACCCAGAGCCCCCACGTCCGCCAGGTCTGAGCCCAGGCTTTCCCTGTGTTTGTTCCATTCTCCGGGAAGAGGCTGGCAGCAATGCAGTCCCCACCCAGGCTCCCAGGTTCACACGGATCAGCGAGGAGAAAGCCAAGTGGGCTCTTGCCAGGTTCCCGGGAATCACCCTGGTTAGACTAGCTTACCTTACATTACCAAGCCCGAGCCCATCTCCGTAGGTGGAAAAATGCAGTGTTTTCATTGGCTCATATCTGGGTCATATGCTCTGCCCCAAATCGCTGAAATGCTTCCAACACTGACCACGAGGTTGAGCAGAGAGCGCGGGGGAATACCTCCTATGAAGATCTGATATGCTATTGAGGAGAAAAGGGGACGGATGTCGAGAGGAAGACACAAATGGTCCCTCTGTACCGTCAGAGCCGGGGAGATGGTAATAAGAGCAGCAGCATGGAGGGCGGACTTCTCCTGGGTACCACTCTAGCACTTTACAAGTATCTGTGCAATCCTGGTGACAACCAAATGCTGTATCCTTAGTCCCCACTTTACAGGTGAAGCGGCACAGAGAGGTTGGGTAACTTGCCCAGCCCAAGTTTATACAGCTCCCAAATGGCAGAACCAGGACTCAGACCAAGGCATCCATTTTAAGTCCATACCTTTTTTAAAAGTCCATACGCGGAAGTACAGCAGATGTAAAAACTGCAGAGCAAGCCCAGAAAGGGGACAGCTGACACCCAGTGCCAAGCAGAACCCTGACACATAGTAGGTGTTTGGTACCTATTTATCAAATGACCAGATGGTGCACTGGTTTCACCCACGTGCATGGAATGTCTTCATACTGCAAGTAACTGCATTTCCGGGCAAGTACTTTCTGCTACTTCTGTATCCTCCCTTGTTGGAGGCTCAGAGGGGGGGCTGCCATTTTTACTTCTGGGGGAAATGAGGAAGTGAGCGTGATTAGAGGAAATATTCTCTCCTCCCCCCTCCCCCCCCATGCCGCCTCAGGGAGAATTCTCACTCTTTCTTCCACCTTAAATTTTTCACCCTGGGCAGAATTCTGGAAATGGCTTTTCTGGGTGATCTTGATGGAATTCCTGCACCTGCTCTTCTGGGAAGCCTTCCTCAGAGACCACACCTATGCCACCTGCCAACAGTGGGCAGGGCCTGCCAGCTCCCACATGCTGTAGACTCGCAGATCTAAGCGAACACCTGCCGGCAGAGTGAGGGCCTGGGATCCTGGTGGTGGGGTGGAGGACGGGCGCAGTGAAAGCCATTGGTCCGGAGCTAGTCCCTCCCCTGGCCATGGTGTCTGCAGGGCACCAGCTGAGCATTTCCCAAGATTGATGGGAGTGATGCTCCTCCTCTATGTAAGCTCTGTGCTTGGGTCTGAGCTGGACCTCCAGGAGTGAGAGACACACACAGCATTCACTCATTCATCAATCCATTCACTCACTCACTCACTCACTCACTCATTCCCTCAGCCATCATTTCACTGACTTATTTGAGCAATTACTAAGTGCTGTCCACTCTTTCAGGTTCTTGGGTTTGAAAGACAGGGACAATGATCCTCCTTTTCCCCATACCCTTGTGCCATAAGACACCCGCTCATTCTATGAAGCTGAGACTCTCTGGGGATCAGGCATTAAGCAAATAATCACGCACAAAGGCACAGGGAGCCAATAGAGGGAGGCCTGGCAGTGGGGGTGGGAGTGACAGGGAGCAGCTCCCAGAAGAAGTGATGTTTGGACCGAGCTCGGTAGAGTGAGCTCCAGGTAAGGGGTGTTGAGGGGAGAAGCATTCAGGCAGAAGGAAGAGACATATGGACAGGCCACCATCTCTTGGCTGTTCCATCAGTTGATGAACACTTGGGTTGTGTCTAGTTTGGGGGTATTATAAATGCCGCTGCTTGAAGCACCCACAGGACTCGGCCCAGACCTATGCTTTCATTCCCCTGGGTGTGGGAGTAGGGGCCATTGCTTTACTTGGTAACATACCAGGTGCTTCAGAAAATGGAAGTGGCCCATCCCTCCCTGTTCATCTCTGAGGGGCCAGGCCTGGGACCTCCCCAGCTCTCACCCCACATTGCTCTGCCCTGTGGCCCTGTCCCTCCCCCACACCCCTGCACTTTGAGAATCCAGGACTTTTATAGAAATAGATTTTTAGAGAGGAAGTGCCTGAGCAGGGAATGGGACTGAATCTCATTTTCTGGGGCCTGGCTCCCTTGTGCGCTGGGCTCGGGGGCTCAGACGTGGCAGTTGCTCTTTCTGTCGCAGGCCTGAGCTCAGGAGCCCGTGGTGGCCCAGGGAAGCTGCAGAGAGACGGGTGTGCTGGGGGCAGGCCCTGCCGGTCCGCTCCAGGGTCACAGCCCCGCTGGCCCAGACAGGCTGGTGGGAGACCTGCTGAGATGCAATTTTATAATCAACCTGTAATTTGTTATCTCAGAAAATAAATGAACAATCAATACTGCTGCTCCCCACGCCCTGCCCCCGCCAGGACAGGAACCAGCTGAGCCTGGCCTGTTTGCCGATCCATGTCCTCCTGTTGGTTCAAAGGAGTCTTCCGTTCACTGTCAACATTTGCTTTTGAACCCTTTTATTTTTCATTATTTGCTTCTGCTTGGCCTTGCCCGGCGTGGGAACACCCGGATGCCGGGCCCTTGCATTCTAGCTGTTGGCATCTGTGGGATCCTGCACACCTGCGTGACCCTCAAACACCGGCTTATCTCACCTGACCAGGACACCTTCAGAGGTTGTGCAGAGGAGTGGCTGGCTGGTGACCTCACCCCTTCCCCCAGGAAGGTGGCCTCCTACCCTGTAGGAGAGCAGGTTCTCACCACTGGCCAAGGAGCCTGATTCAGTCTCCGCCTCCCGGCCCGCCACTGACTGGAGGCTCTGAGTTCTATGCCCTTGACCTTCGGGCCCTATTGCCAGCACTAAGCGGGCCACTGCTGTGCCTCTAGTCTACTCAGAGGTTCCCCTCCCCTCCAGGCCTCAGTGCCTCCATTCAGGAGCCCAGCTCTAGCCATCTCTAGATAGACGTGCCTCGGGGGTTTGCAGAAATCCCAAGTCCTCGCACGGCTTTCCTTAAGAGGGCCCACTTCTATGGCAAGGAGGGAGAACTCTGCCTACCTCCTCCCAGCTCCGCCTTTATATTCTCTGCTACCCCGGCAGCTCCTACATTTTGTGAAGCTCAGTTTGCGATGACAAACAGTTTCTGGGCGGCTGGAGACAGGGAGCATTCACCTTTCTTACTAGAGAATTCCCAGTGCCTCTCAGACTTCAGGGAGACACCCCTCACCTACTGTATGCCACCACTTTACACAGTCACCTGCATTTTTATCTTTCTCAACAACCTCAGCCAGGCAGATACCACTACCCGCCTTTCACAGGTGAGGAATGCTATTTAAACACCGAGCAATGATTTAAATGAAAATTGTATCGTAATTCTATTTGGAGGAAAGGAAGAGAGAAACGGGCGTGAAGGTACAGACAAGCAAAATCCTCATCTGCCATAGCAAGAAGCTGGCAGAGAATATTGATATGTCAAGAGACAGAGTTTATGCATGTTAATTAGAAACACAGAGGTAAATGCCAGGAGAGAGAACTGAGTTGAACGCAGCTAGCTCCGGGGAAGTGGAAAGAGATGAGGAAAGGTACTGCAATTTGCATTTACGCATTTTAGTGCTCTATGATCTTCTTTAACCTCATGGTTGCATTACTTTGCTTAAAAAAATAAAAACTTTTAAAATTGGGGGAGAGGTCCTGATTTAACTGAGTAGCAAATACTGGGTTAACCCAAAGAAATCAATTCTTAACCCCAAGGGCAGAGGTTCCCAAACTTCCTTGACTCTCAGCACCTTGAACATCTTATTAATTTTTTCATGGCTTCCCTAGGGGGGCTAAAGGAAATACCCGATGGTTCTGTTTATTAAGGAATTCTGTAAAAACAACTTAGTAGCAGTCATTTACATAGTGTTTGACAGATGTCACTATGTGTCCCACAAATTTAAAATATCCTGTGTAGCCCTAGCTGGTTTGGCTCAGTGGATAGAGCGTCGGCCTGAGGACTGAAGCGTCCCGGGTTCGATTCTGGTCAAGGGCACATGCCCGGGTTGCTGGCTCAATGCCCGGTGGCAGCTGATCAATGATTCCCTTTCATCATTGATGTTTCTATCTATCTCTCCCTCTCCCTTCCTCTCTAAAATCCATAAAAATAAAAACAAATAAATATCCTGTGTAAAAAAGTTCACCTCATGGCTTTCCTATTTACTGTCTGTGCACTGAGCCCATGTCTAGCATCTTTCTCTTTATATTGGTGAGGATTCAAGTTGAGAATAAACACTTCGCTGAGTGTCTGGCACATGGTACACAGACTCAATACCATTAGGAATAGAAGAAAATTCTGAGTTGTACCACAAAGGGCTGTGGGGGCCACCTCCTCTGAAAATATTTACAAACCCTAGCCCCCATATTAATTGCGAATTAGCTAATATCCTAACAAACTATCCCCCGGTGAGTGGACAGTCCTGCCCACTTTGACTTACCTAGTAACAGGAAACCTCATTGACAAAAACACCAAATGGGTTGTTTACCATCCCATGTTCTTGGCTGCCAAGAATCCCTCGCTCGCGATGTTTATCTTCTTGTCTCTGCATCGCCTCTCTGGTCTTGCACAGTTCCTGTGTCTTCCAGATGCTCGTCACTGGTGTCCTATTCTTCTTCTTTTTTTTTAAATATATTTATTGATTTTTTTACAGAGAGGAAGGGAGCGGGATAGAGAGTTAGAAACATCAATGAGAGAGAAACATCGATCAGCTGCCTCTTGCACACCCCCTCCTGGGGATGTGCCCGCAACCAAGGTACATGCCCTTGACCAGAATCGAACCCGGGACCCTTGAGTCCGCAGGCCGACGCTCTATCCACTGAGCCAAACCGGTCAGGGCAAAGGTGCCCCATTCTTTATCAGCTTCTGAATTAAGGCAGGGATCTGGGTGGTCAGGAGAGACTGGACACACCATGCAATGGTGTGACCAGAAAGCACCTAATCATCCATTTGGCAAGTACTTATTGGGTACCTACTATGTGCCAGGCTCCTTGCTAGGGTCTGGGGACAGTGAGGAATGTCCCAGGTCTCAAGGAGCTTTCAAGCTGGTCAGAGGAGAGAGAAATAAACAAATGGACAAGTAAACACACAAAATGCCAGGTGGCGGTGAGTGCTGTGACGAAAAACAAAGTCGGTGGAGGGGACAGAGTGTGATGGGAGCAGGAGTACAGTGTTGCGCGAGGTGTTTAGGGATGGCCACTGGCAGGAAGCGAGGGCAGCATGGATGTTGGGGCCATCTGATAAGACTGTCCCAGATACCGGGAACCGCCAATGCCAAGGCCCTGAGGTGAGAGCCTATTGGTGAAGTCAAGGAAAGATAAGGAAGCAGTGGAGCACAGTGGACCGGAGAGGGGGGAGATGAGGACTTCGAATTTTACCCAGAGCGGGATGGGGTCCCTGGAGGGCTTTCAGCAGCAGAGGGACACATTTGCAAAGAATCCCTCCGGCTGCTGTGGAGAATAGGCTCTGTGAGGGCAGGGAGGCGGCTGGAGGAGCAGATACAAAGCTTCTGTAATAGTTCACGTGAGGACTGTTGGTGGCTTGGCCCTGGTGGTGGAGGTGTAAGTACTCAGGGTTTAAATGCACGTTTTGAAGGAGTCACTGACGGAAAAGTGTGTTTAGGTCTGTCCTTGTCAGCTCTGATCTGTCAATTTCTTATTTTTAGCTCGGCAATGACAAAATACACCGATTCAGTATGAAAATAATCGCTGATACTGAATTTCCTGTACAAAAGGTAATCTCGTTAAGGTGAGTCTGAAACTAGCTCCTTAACCCCTTACCCCTTGTTTTTATAAGGGAAAATTTTGAGAAATTCAGTATACTGGACAGTGGCTGGGTTTTTATTGGGGAGAGTGGTGCTTTCCCCCCTCCTCCCCCCTCGCCACCCAGTATCTGAACCAAGAATATAAAGGTCCAGAGAGAGTCATGGAATCTGCTTTTGAGGATTATGCCTAAGCAATTGAAGAATGGAGGTTCCATTTACCAAAGGGGAAGGTTGGCTGGGTAAGGGGAGCCCATGGGGTGAGGGACAGAGGAGAGGAGGGAGTTTTCGATCTAAGTTTGAGATGCCTGTTAGCCTTCAGACGTTGAGTAAGCCGTTATCTCTCCAATTCTGGGGTTCAGGGGAGATCTCGGCAGGAAATATGAATTGGGAGCCAGCCCCATAGAGACATGAGATGGGGAGAGCTCACCATGGGAAGAGTGAGGTTGGGGGAGAGGAAGGGCCAGGCCTTTGCCCTGAGGCTGTCCAAGATCCGGAGGGTGGGGAGGTGAGAAGGAACCAGCAAAGCCTACTGAGAAAGATCATCAGGAAGCGGGAAGCTTGGTGTCCTGCAAGCCAAGGGAAACGAGGTTCAAGTATCACATGGTCTCACTCATATGTGGAATCTAATGAACAAAATAAAGTGATGAAGAGAACAGACCCAGACATAGAAGCATGGAACAGACGGATGAACCTCAGAGGGAAGGCAAGGGTGGGTGGGGAGAGATTAACCCGGGAATTTATATGTATACTAGAGGCCCGGTGCACAAAGTTCATGCATGGTGGGGTCCCTAGGCCTGACGGGTGATCAGGGCCGATCAGGGCTAGACTGATTGGGGCCCGAAGGCCCCGGCGGGATAGGGAGAGATGGTGTTGGTAGGTCACCGGGCCGGGTGCAGAAGGAACAGATGTCAGATGCCAATGCTGCCCTCGTGCCCCGCCACCCCACGGTTCCCTGCCTCCTCCCCTCCTCCTTCCCTCAGTGCCTCCATCAGGGGCCTGCTGGCCGGGGGAGGGACAGGGGTCGGGGTTGGGGGAGGTTTCGATTCATGCAGGAGGCAGCCAATCAATGATTCTCTATCATCATTGATGTTTCTATTTCCCTCTCAGAAATCAATCATATATTTTTAAAATGCAA
>NW_006296221.1:807906-808150 GCF_000327345.1 Myotis davidii
CAAATAACACAAGGTGGTCCTCAGGGGTGACAGGTGAGGAGTGGCAGTGGGTGGAGCAGGACACTGCAGGCTGCGGAACGAACTATAGTAACTGGGAATGCCTGTGACAGTGACACTGAGCATGTGTTGGGGCCATCGCTGGGATCATTCATCCCCAAGAGGCTGTGATTCCAGACAGGAGGAGAAATGTGGAGATCAATGGGTTTTTCTTAGCTTAGAAGGTAAGGTGGGCAGCAGGAGGGGG
>NW_006296221.1:808482-809987 GCF_000327345.1 Myotis davidii
TGCCCAGCCAACCCTGGTGGCTGTGTCCTGCTATTCTCTGGCTGTGCTGTGGCGCTATTGGCGGGGGAGGCCGAAGCCATGCCCCCAAGCGCACATAGTGTCAGAGCTGAGGTGGCTGTCAGCACTGCGTCTGCCATGGAGCTGGACGGGGAGCAGCTGTCCGTGTGACTGGCTTTGGAGTTGGAGGGGCTGTGCTTCCTGCATGTCACCAGTGAGTCCCTGTGAGTTCACAGTGCGCCAGCGGGGCCTAGGGAGGCCTTTCCCTCTTGGAGCTGTTCTTCCCAGGGTGGCGGCATTGGCCACTTTTTTTTTTCCAATTTATTTATTTTATTGGAAAGCAGGCTCTGGGCTTGCGGTTCATGGGATCCCTGGGCCATAGCGTGCACCTCCAGGCCTCAATGCGCCCCCCTCCCCCTCCTCCTGTATTGAGCATCTGGCACTTGGTGGTCAGTGGGCACCATAGCGACTGGTCAACCAGTCGTTCTGGTCGTTCTGCTGTAATGGCTGCTGGGCTTTTATTATATAGATAATGCATGACCCATGGACACAGACAATAGTGTGGTGAAGGCCTGGGGCGGGGGCGGACTAGAAGGGGCCAATAAGGGGGACGGGGGGAGGGGGGTCAATGTAATATTTCCAACAGTAAAGATTAAAAAAAAAACTGGGTGGAATCAGCTGTGTCAACTGAGTGAACGGCATATGCAACATGTCAAAGCAACACTCTGATAAAGCACTCTGCACCTAGGTAATGAAATATGAGCTTGCCAATCCTATCTAATAAAAGAGAAACATGGTAATTAGCCATACGTAAGGCTACCCTTCCCATTGGCTAATCAGGGTGTTATGCAAATTAACTGCCAGCCAAGATGGCGGCTGGCAGCCAGGCAGCTTGAAGCTAACATGAGGCTTGCTTCAGTGACGGAGGACTCCAACGTTCCCCGCCTGCTGTGCCGACCTCTGAGCTTGCAGTTTGAAACATTGTTACAAATATAGAAGCTAAACAAAACCCCAGAAACCTGCTTTCAGCCCACCGGGATCTCAGAGCTGGAGTTGATACAGTGTTTTGATTGTAGAACCCAAACAAACCAGATACCTGTTTTCAGCAGCAGAGGCCTCAGAGCTGGAGCCAGAGCTAAAGCTGGCCCAGAATAAAAAAAGAAAAAAAGGAGCGGTTGGGAGCTTCAGTCACCCTCCAGCCTGAAAATAGCCCTCAGCCCCTCACCCAGACTGGCCAGGCACCCCAGTGGGGACCCCCACCCTGATCCAGGACACCCTTCAGGGCAAACCAGCCGGCCCCCACCCATGCACCAGGCCTCTATTCTATATAGTAAAAGGGTAATATGCCTCCCGGCACCGGGATCAGCATGACAGGGGGCAGTGTCCAAACCCCCTGCAGCTGTGTGTGTGGCAGGGGGCGGGGCCACAACCTCCCCATCCGCCCGGCTCTGTTCATGACAGAGGAAGGCGCCCCAACCTCCTGATCAGCCCTGCTCTGTGCCTGATAG
>NW_006296221.1:810328-832941 GCF_000327345.1 Myotis davidii
AGGACAGGGGGCGGCGCCCCAACCCCCCAATCGGCCCGACCCTGAGCGTGACTGGGGATGGCATCACAACCTCCCAATCCGCCCTGCTCTGTGCATGACAGGGGGCAGCACCCCAACTCCCCAATCAGTCCTGCTCTGAACCCGACCAGGGGCTGCACCTAGGGATTGGGCCTGCCCTCTGCCACCCAGGAGCAGGCCTAAGCCAGCAGGTGGTTATCTCCCGAGGGGTCCCAGACTGTAAGAGGGCACAGGCCGGGCTGAGGGACACCCCCTGCCCGAGTGCACAAATTTTTGTGCACTGGGCCTCTAGTTTACACTAATAAAAGAGAAATATGCAAATCGGTATCACTCTGCTATGTCCATCAGCCAATCAGAGCAAGTATGCAAATTAACCCAACAAAGATGGCGGTTATTTTGCATACGCAGGCTCGGAGCAGACTGAAGCCTCCAGCCGAAGTGAAGACTGAAGAGACTTGGCTTCTCTGCTGCTGCCGGACCAAAGGCTTGGGTCCTGGGTGCTGGAGGAAAACTGGTGCCGGCAGCCAGGGGAAGGAAGGTCTATTGTGCGAATCTTCATGCAACGGGCTTCTAGTATTTTATAAGCAGCTCAGAAAACACAAAGTATTTCCTATGCCTTCACATGCTGCTTCAAAATACCTCCACGTTTGTTGCAAACGAAATAAAAAGGCGAAGCTTCCGATGGCCTGGGCTCCAGCACCTACCTACAAAGTCAAGCTCTGCGGAGAAGCTGGGCGGGTCTGAGAGCCTGGCTCCCACACAGACAGCTGGTTGTCTGTCTGAAATCTCAGTGCCCATGACTCTCATTTAGGTTTCTGTGATAGTCTCTTGAACTTTGTAGAATTGCTCTCCTAAGTAAGGGAACCCAATTAAAAATCACGGTTTGGGGTTTGTTTTTTTTCAAACCAGTTTTAAAATTCAGGAGCTATTCGATGTGCTGGTAATTTCTGGGCACAACAATTTTGTCCTGGATGCTAAAAGGCTCTCAATTTGAAGCATCGTTACCTAACGCAGGCCTCTGCATCGTGACTGTAATTGTATGTGAACATTTTGGCTTTCACACCGGCCACCCTCTCAGCTTGCTTGTGACTTGGTATACAAGGCCTTCCCAAGTGTAATGAGAAATTTTAATTCTGTGCCTAAAAAACAGCGAGGCTAATTCTAAAAACCGTTCTTACTGAGTTAATAATGACGTGGAACACAGTGGCGTTAGCTAAAAACAATCACCCTTATGGACTGAAGAGACATGGCTCTTTTGTCCGAGGACAGACCCTCGCTACTCAGTGGGGTCCTCTAAACCCATAGCATCTGTCACCTGGGAGTTAGAAACTCGGACATGGAGACCCACACTTGCAGGCCTACTGTGAGCCAAGGCTTTTTCACACCCACTTGGGGAAGCCTACAAGCAGCCGTTTGAGAAGGGCTGTTTACAACAGGCACTGCCCAGGGCTCAGTCTTGGACCTCTTTTCTACCTTCTCACCTCCCTCAGGCTTGTACAACCATATCACTGTTTCTTGGAATGAACAAAAACCAGGTCCGAGCAAAGCTCATATTGACCCAGGAAGACCCAAGCCACAGCAAGTTCTGACCCGACTGAGGACGACCTAAGCAGGTGCCGGGGCTCTGAGGCTGCAGAGCGAGGACCACAGCTAAGGGCTTTTCGTTGGAGCGCCTTCCTACTAAACTGCGTGCCGTGTCTCTCCCCCCCGCATCGCATCCCCACTCTCCCCTACAAATGCCTAGTGGAGATCTGCAGAATCAGCCACCCCGATGAGAAAGCAACCTGAGCACCACCACAGGTGGGCTGATTCCTGCATACTCTGGTCTCTGAGATCTGGTCCCCTAAGGCCAGCATATGAGGTCCAGAAACGGAGCTCGTTAGACTTGGCTATGAGAGTAAGAGAGAAGACCCATTATCTTCACCTGGAAAGCTGGACAAGGCACGGAAGTATCCAGGATGATTCTATGTAGATATGTATAATTTGGCATATGTATGTGTGTGTGTGTGTGTATACACATACATATATATGTAAGGCTTGGCTAGGGGGGTTAATAACATTATCCAAGAGGTCAGGGCACTAAAATCATAACTTAAAAAATCCAAACACCTGGCATCTGGACACTTTCAAGTAAAGTCAGCAGGGACTACATTCATATGCTAGAGGGTTGGCTATACACCTTTAAGTTATTTTTTAGCACATTTAAAGTGCCACCTATAAATCCCAAGTTAATAAAATAACCTATTTGTTTAGTATGAATGTTCCTTGTAGTCAAAACCTGTCCCATTTCTGTATTAGAGTATTTGTCTGCCTTTTCTATAAACCAAGATGAGTCATGATTTCTACATGTGCATTAACACCTTTATCTAAACTACTAAACACCTATGTGCCAGGCACACAAACCACCTCCTCCTCAGCACAGAGAACTAGGTGTGTGACTGTCATCTCACAGGGCCTGACAGGGCCCATGGCATACAGCTCTGTCTTTTGGCCTTAAGCCTTTAGGACCTAACTTACAGTAAGTCAAGAAGAATCACCTCATTTGTACTTTATTACACATCAACTTAACTTGTCTCCCTCAGGGTTTTCTAGTAGTAAACCTTTTTTTAGGGTTTCTACTTAATGTATCTTTCTAGTTTTTGGTTTTTTGCGTTTTGTTTTTTTTCAGAGACGACTGCCTTCTGTGATCACTCTCCACTAGAGCCGTATGCAGCTTGCCCTCTCCATCCCTATCACTGCCAACCATCCAGGGAGTCGATGACCACACACACACAGACAGCATCTTTCATAAAACCGCTTAGAAAGTGATTGTGTACTTTACAGAAAGGGGTACAAGATTATTCTCTTCTAAATTAATCACTATCAATCTTAGCCTTTAAAGGCCTCACAATACAAATTCCAACTACACTGTTCCTTATTTATTTAACAATTACTATTTTTAGAGCAGGATATCTTTAGCAAAATCCTGGTAACTTTATTTAATACTTTTTTCTTTGAGAGGTGGTCAGATAAGAAATAAACTGTGACTTAAAAAATACAGAAATTTCCCCCCTTTACTGTTTCCCTATTCAACAAAAACAGGCACTGTCACTCTCTCTAGGAGCCCCAGGCAAAAAGCACAAACCATTATATATTCTTTAGAATCAGGCCAAATAACAACTTTATATTGAAAGGTTATTAAATAATATTCTCCAATTTTGCTGGAATTAGCTGGAAATGTTACTGAATTGGGAGAGAGGCCCCTTGAGGGACAATCCCATTTCCCCATTCAAAAGAGAGGAAAAAGAACTCCTCCCTCTCAGTGCAGCAGCACCCAGTGAACAACACTGAAGAAGGAATCAGCGCAGCTACCACTCGGGCGATGCAGACAGCAAGGTAAGGGTGTCCATGTGCAAACGGTAACGTGGATTTAATGTCATCGTTATGAAGGATTCTGACACCAAGACGATAAAGCATGCACCAGGCCCATTCAACAGAAGACTTTTACAATGGTTTACATTTCCTTTTTATTAATTCCTTGAAACTGCCCATATTGCAGGTTTCTCATGGATGAAATATGGAACTGAGCAGATTCTTTTTTCTACAAAATTATGGTATAAACTTGCTCAATTTTCTATCTTATTGCTAACAAACCTTACAGGCGCACAGTTTGTAAAATAAACCCCTTAAGGACTGAAAGTGTAGAGCATGCTGCAAGGTACAAGAAATAAGCTAAAAATGAGCATATAAACCTACATTTGGACCAACACAGTACTGAATGCTGGCAAACATTTATCACAACACAGGGAAAATAAAAGGGGACACAGTTCAGTCCTGAAAGGGTTAAATAGAAACCCTAATATATTATTGTTTCTAACCATCCAACCCACATTACAGTGCTTGAAACAAAGTCAAAGTCCGGCACAGAAAATTACACACATTTGTTCAGTACTCATCAGGAACAGCTGCTTTCGAAATCAAAAGTAAGTAACTTGGTTAATAATTGAATAGCATTTTGTTTCAAAAAGGAACCCCCTCCCCCCAATGGATTATCTGGTTAAACATGACTAGTTAGTTTTCAAAAACTGCCATGGGGAATATTCTGTGAGGGCACAGACGGTACCAGTTTCATTAGAAAAATAAACAAAAACTAACCAGTTATGATCACAAATAAGTCTGTGCAGCAAAAGTGACAAACAGGTCACTAATATATATATATATATATATGAAGATGCCTTCAGCTGCCACAGTTTAAGAAAAGTCAGCAGCAGGTTAAATATTACTCTAGTGTTCAACTCTGAAGTCATTCAAAATACGAAGGGCATTCTACTTTTAAAGCCTTTCGCTTGCCTTCCCAATCTATGTGATCCATTCAATGGAACTAATAAAAACATACTGGATCACAGACTCAACTTCTATGCACATTTTTTAGAAACTGCATAGAATCATGAGAGCAAAACATACACTTCTAAAGCAGAATTTAAACAAACAACTCAAATGTACTATCCTTTCACTGAAGCAGTTACCATTCTAAGAGGGTCTTCATGAGAGAAAATGACCGGCATCTCTAATAATGCCACCAATGGGGGGAGGGGGGTACCTTTTACTATAAAGAGGACGAGGCTCCTATAAATTATACACTCAAATGATTTACAAATCCACAAAACAGATTTTTTTAAGCAGCTGACAAAAGAACTCCTCTAACAGTAACTACAACAGACAAACTATTTCACTCTTCAGTTTGTGGTTCGAAGAATGACCAGAAAATAGCAGGGGAAATGCCTATATAATAAGTACATTCTTAGACTTATAAAAAAAAAAACAGGAAAAGAGTTTACAGCCTAATGTTTCAATTGTCTTATTAAAAGAAATAAAGAGCCAAAATAAGATATATTTAAATAATCGACAAGCAAAAGTTCACTTTTAATAAAGTCATAAACTTGAAGGATTATTTTGAGCTGCAACGCTGGGTAAAGACGCTTCAAAAGTGTCTCATCTGTTATCAATTAATTTAATGTAATTTTACAACTAAACACCACACCTGGGAAGTGGAGAAAACATGTGAGCCATTAATAATAAAGCAGAACTGAAAACATTTGCACTCTGAACAAAAGCACTGTGCAAAGGCTGCTGGCATGACAACAGAGAGAAGAATAAATACTACTCGGAAAAAGGCAAGAAAAAGCCAGTAAACAGTCAAAACAAAGGAAGATAAGGCCACACTGAATTCTGCCCTTAATCACTGACAGATTTAAGGAACGAGGCAGGATCGGCTCACAAAGAGAGAAGCTAGTGACTGGAGCAGTTTGGAGAGAGGGCTACGTGTAGTCTAATGGGTAACTAATTGCAAAGGCTTGCAGAAAGAGAAAATCAGTAATTCTGATTTTACCACTAATGTGTTTTACAAACAAATGACTTCTCCCTTGAAACTGAGGAAAAAGTGATTGAAAGATGTTAGGAATCCTATTTACAATGACACAAGCTGAGGAAAATGAGTGAAAACAGCAAAGTTGAAAAAGAAAAATGCTACTAACAACGATGTCGAAAATAGCCCAGGACACCAGAAAGACTATGTTCTGTATGGAAATAACGAATGTACAGTTTTCGTTCACAAGGTGCTTTGGCTCCTGTTTTATGGGACAGTAAAAAGCTTACCACAATCTAGAGGTAGTTTTTACTCTAACAAGGATGATTGTATTACTAGACTGTGTCCTAGGACATTACACACGTGGTTCCTGTACTAAATGTAGCCCAACGAGTCTGCTGCTATTTCTAAGGACCAAACAAAGGCACAACCAAAGTGCAGAAACAGAAGCAATGTAAAGGAACAGGGGAACTTGGCATGTAAGGCCAACATCACTCTGGATGCACTCAAATCTTAACTGAAGGGCAAAGAAATGTTTTCTGAGAAGGAGACATCTGTGGAGATGCTCGGCACTGGGAAAGAAAAGATTTTTAAAAAAGCAGAGAGAACTGGAAAGATAAGTTACATTTGCATTTTTATAATCTCACAACTATCTGTTTCTAAAGTACTTGTCTTCCAGCTACTTTAGTTCACCATCTAATAAGAGCATCTTGTTTTAAGGTTACAATGACATCTTGGACTAGGCTATCAAAAAAATAAAAGGTCAATAAAAACATGCTTCTGCTGAGATTTTTCTCATTATGCAATAAGGGCACCATCTACCACCTGGTAGCAAATATTTCTATGATTTTTTGTTGTTGTCATATGTCAAAAAGGCAGAAAACACCCTACTGAATGAAATCACTGGGAACATTACAAGTTCAAAATAAAATGTTTAACTTACACATAATACAAGTTATGTACAAGATCAGGTGGGGGAAACCTGAACAAATCCTGAAACATGGAGACACATGTTTGCATGGGGGAAGGGGAGAGAACACTTCAAACACCAACATGTCCTGTGCCATTAACTCATTCATGACTAAATGGCCACACTTAATCCCATGTAAATGTTAGAACCACTTGGATCACCACTATAAATACATTTTTTTAAAAAAGAAAACATGGAAATAATTGTCAAATGTCTGAGAATAGAGACTAGTTCATGTACGTTGCATGTATTGCAGGCAAGGCAGAGGCATTTCTTAAAGCTTTTGCACAGACTTCATATAATCTTTAAAAAAAAAATTCAGGCCTTTACAAGATTTGACTTGCTGAAATCAAAACAATTTCAACTCACAAAAAGTCGTAAGACTTCAGCTTTAAAAAAACAAAGAAAGAACAGTTCCAGCCATAGACAAAAAAAACCTGGGAGTACGACAGTGAACTCGGCAAGCGTGGTCAGGCTTGGAACCTGAGCGTACTGACGGGCAGACGCTCCGAGGGGCAGGGAGAACACCCGCTGGAACAGGCGTGCTCTATGCGGTGCTATAAAAGGTATGGTGAACATGTACCTTTACTAAAGCTTATACAAGGTCCTTGGTCCATAAAACTATGTTAGATTTGTGTCTTCTAGTTTCACTTTTATTCCAGCCACATCTCTATTTCTTGCCCATTTAAACAAAACCAACCAAAAATAACAGCTGAAAAAAACTGGAGTTCCTGATAGTTTTTACATGTTGATGATGTTTTTTTGTTTTACTGTGGCTTCTGCACTTCCAATCAGCACTTGCGGGTCATGGGGTTTTTGAACAGTATCACCTGGTATGAAAAGTTTTCCCAAGAAACCACAGAAGACTGTTCACTTTTCTCTCTCTCTCTCTCTTTTTGTCAACATTTTGCCGCACTGGAGTCAGTTTAAGTCCCAGCAACAAGACGGTAGTTAGGACACCACTGTTGCTGTAGATGATGTGACGCTGGTTGAATTTGTGCTGACGTTTGTGTAACTTCCCTCGCTGTTTGTGTTTGATTCATTCGGGGGCACTTGGTTTGAATTGGCTCGAAGGATTGCTCCCGCTGCACTGCAGTGTGGCCGAGGCCCTGGTTCTGGTGTGTAGGTAAAGGTAAGGCTGGTGGAATAAATGATTCCATCATTTCGGACCAAAGTTACTGGAACCTGGACTGGCTGCCGGACCCATCTCCAACCTTCTCGGAATGCAGAAATGTCTGGGACAACACAGAGCATACTCTCTCCACACCTGAGGAGGAAACAAACGCAAGGCAAGTTTTAGAACTGAAGCTTAAAATTGGGTTGCTTAATACATACAATCAGTATCAGGAAAGCGTCTCAGATACCCACCCCCTCCAACTCTGGGTGATGTAAAAAGTTTTACCAAGTACCTGTACATCGTTTCTGCTTCTACATCCCCAAACCACACTCGTAAATTTGGAGTGAAATTCTGTCCTGTGAGTTCAAGCATTGCAACGTCCCCGCCACCATTCAGCTGCAATTCATAGAAAATCAGAACAGCATTGAGAACCCTTTTCACTCCACATTAAAGTGCACAGATTAGTTTTTCATTCAATTATCATTTGTGAAAAATGGGTGATTAAAGTGCTTCTTTTAAATCACATGCTTATAAAGACAAAGTAAGCTTAAAAATCAAGGTAACATCCAAGTTGGTTTTAAATATTTTTTGCATAAAATTAGGCTCTTATTTTTGTTTTTCTATTACCAGTAACATATAACAAAATACCCAAATCACAATATTTGGAGAAAACTCAAAATTACTGTGAAATAAAATTATGCTAAGTCATAGCTGAGAGAGGTTACAAGGAGGGAAAAGTCAACTTGTCAGTAGGTGGTCTCACCTGAAGACTCTCTACGACAGGCACAGGTGTGACAGGGGCGAGGACAGGGCCCATTCCCTCATAAAAGGTATACTCTGCCTTATCCGTACTAATGATTGTCCAGGAAGCTCCATCATTTATCATCTCTTTATTTGGTTCTTTTGGGCATGGAGTGGCCTTATGAAGAAAGTATAGAAATTTTTATGTGTATTGCAGCATAAGACAACTTTAATAAGTAACATTTTTTGACTAGAGTTAGCATGGAAAGAATTTAGTAAAAATTTATAAACTTCACAAGCATGGTGCTTTGCCAAACCCTAAATAAACACAAATAGAATCCTATATAATAAAAGACTAATATGCAAATCGACCGAACATTGGACTGACCGGTTGCTATGATATGCACTGACCACCAGGGGCAGACACTCAACGCAGGAGCTGCCACCTGGTGGTCAGTGCAATCCCACAGAGGGAGCACCGCTCAGCCAGAAGCCCTGAGCTGGGCTTATAGCTGGCGAGCGCAGTGGCAGTGGTGGGAGCCTCTCCTGCTTCTGTGGCAGCACTAAGGATGTCCGACTGACAGCTTAGGCCCAGAAGCGGGCCTATGCCATTAGTTGGACATCCCCAAGGGCTCCTGGACTGCAAGAGGGTGCAGGCTAGGCTGAGGGACCTCCCCCCACCCCTGAGTGCAAAATTTCATGCACTGGGTCTCTAGTATTAACATAAACACCTGACACATAGTTTTTATTATAATATGAAATATTTCAGTGACATATTAAATAACTGGTAATACCCTTCAGAATAAGCATTTTTGAGTATACCAGTACCTGTATAATTTTTTAAATAAAAGGTCAGTATCTATGATGCAAATAGCTGTTTAAAACTCTTTAGGTACCCTGACTTGGTTGGCTGGCTCAGTTGGTTTGAGTGCCAGCCCATTCACCAAAAGGGTGTGGGTTCAATCTCTAGTGGGGGCAAGAACGGGAGGCAACCAATCAATGTTCTCTTTCTCTCCGTACCTCTCTCTCTGGAAATAAAAGAAAATATACCCCCCAGGTGAGGATTAAAAAAACAAAACAAAAAAACCTCTTTAGGGATTCCTCAGAAAGAGAGACTAGAATACTCTCCTGCTTAGAAAACACTAGAAAGCCATGTACTTTCTTAAGAAGCAACCAAGATGCGAATCAATAACCTCCACCCCTACCTTAAAACACCTGGACCAGTCCATCAGTGCTGGGCTGAGGAAACGGCTGTGTGTGGCCATACCTCTGGAACAGGTCTCCAGATGTTTACAAACTAGTTTCCCATGAAAGCATAACTCTCCTAGTAAGTAAGATGCCCATGTCATAAATGTCCTCACACAAGCCTTCTGAATAAATGTAGTTAAAAAATAGCTTTTGAAACATGTCATCATTACTATCTTGGAAGACCCCAAAATAAATCTGATGAGAAATGATGAACCCTCCCCCTCCATATACAATGTGTGCATACAACTTCAGGGTATTCACTGGACACCTGAAATCTACTTTTGGGTTATCCAAGAGGCCTTCTGTCCCCCAGAGCTAGACATTAACTGTTTTTCGGAGAACATGTTCATGAGTTTTGAGTTCTTCCCCGAGGCAGGGTGACCACCATGTCGGAAGACTGTGGGTTGAGAGCCCTTGGACTTGAGAAAACATCTGAACACAGCTTCATGTATTTGGATACAATGCACATTAAGCAAGAGCTTCCTGTTTCTGTATGCTATTGACCTAACACACATTTTAGGTTTCACCAGTAATTTAGAAACCTACCTGAAACTGGATTATTCTTTCTTGAGAAAGGCACAAGTACATTCTTTCTGTATCCTTAAGGTAAAATGCACATTTGTGGAGCTGTGACACAGGGTCATCTGCGTCCAGTAATGCAGTCTGCTTGTCAACTTTTCTGATTATCTGTGTGTCAACAATTGAACAAGAAAAGGCTGTCACACATGGAGAGTTTTCAGTAGGTATACTTTTGATACCTATAGAAATAAACTATATAATAATACATCCCTTACTTGTCATGCACAAACATTTATAAACAACAGACCAGGTATAGAAAATGCCTTTAGATCGCAAGCATGTTAGAAGGTGTGACCTGTCACCTCTTCCAGAAGCACATAAAGCCAGAGTAGGCGCCTTCAGGGCTTTTACACTTCAATGTGCACACAAGTCACCGAGGGTCCTTGTTCTGAGCCCGTAAATCTTGTGTGGGGGGCCACAGATTCTGCATTTTTAACAAACTCCCAGATGATGCTAATCCTGTTGGTCTATATCAATGGTTCTCAACCCTGGCTGCACATTAGAATCACCTGGAAATCTTTTTAAAATCCTGATTTCTGGGCCTCATCCTCCAGAAATTCTGTTTCTTTGTTATGGGGTGGGGCCACAACATTAGTAACAAAGAGACAGAATTTCCGGAGGATGAGGCTCAGAAATCAGGATTTTAAAAAGATTCCCAGGTGATTCTAATGTGCAGCCAAGGTTGAGAACCACTGGTCTATATTTGGAGTAGCAAGTTCAGATGACCTTTCCAATAAAATACAGTGACAAATTTTTAAAAAGTAAAAATAAATGACATAATCCAACATGAAAGGAAAAAACTATCTTTAAAGGCTACATTGGTGTAGTAGGCAGTGTAGTCCATTATCCAAAATATATATAAATGATACCTATTTTAAGTGTGTATACACACACACACACACACACACACACACACAAATACTTGCAATAGGTATCATTTTGCAGATTAGAAATGGACTCAGAAGGTCAGGTAAGTTCCTCAAAATCATCTCCATAGTAGCTGAAGGACCAGAATATGATTCCAGGGCTGGCAGCTTGCCCAGTCTGAACTCTTTCCATTACGCGCCACGAGATTATAATCCAAATATTCCACAAAACACATATGGATAGCTGAAAATAATCCTATCAACCCTTAGAGCCACTGGTCACAGGGAAGGCAATCACTAAGTGTTTGATGATTATGAAAGTCACTCTCAATAGTAGTATACAAACACTTAGACCTATTTTCATGTGAAATCAAACGAAAACTTCCTTGACTACATGTCCTCGTTCCTCCCCTCTCACCATCCCATTTCACTTCTCTTTACAGAAAAGAAAACTCTTCTTCCTCACCATCCAGCCTCCTGAAATCTTTCCAGCCTATTATCTCCACGTCTCCACTACAACTGCTCTTATCGAGGCCACCAAGGACTTCCAGGTGAATCAGTCCTGTGCGTAGCCTCTCTCCTCATCTGATCAGCTTTCTCGGAAGTGTCTGACAGACAATCTCCTTGCAGAGATGCGCTCTAATTGGCCTTACAGTACCCCAGTGCAGAGTCCTCAGACCTCCTCCTTCCCCTCTCCATACCTATACTTCCTGGACTACTTAGTCTTAGAGGCTGGCAACTCCTAGGTTTACATCTCCAGCCCTACCCTCGCTCCAACACTCATCTTGTATATTTAATACCTACTCAACAGTTTCACTTAAGATGTCTAATAGGCTATCTCAATCTTAATCAAAAACAGAAATCTCCCCCAAACCCAGCTCAACAAATGGCAGCACCGTTTACTCAATGCAAAACCTTGAAGTCACCCTTGACTCCTTGTTTTCTCACACCCAATCATCTAATCTGTTAACAAATCCTGTTTGGTGGACTTTCAAATAAATCAGTCACCACTCATCACCTTATCATTCCAATCCTAGTGCAAGATACCACTGTCCACTCTTGTCTGAATTATGACAAAGGCCCAACCACCGGCATCTCTGCTTCCAGTTACCCCGCTATGTGCTCCCCTTCCCAGAGCAGCCAGCATCACCCGCCTGTGCATACATCAGCCGCCATTCCCTGTTTAAAACCCTCCAGTGGCCTGCTATCATACATGGAGAATACAAAGCCCTCAGGCTAGAGAGGAACTTTACAAGATGTTGCCCGTGGCCAACCTCAGAGCCTCCTTTCTTGTCAAGTGCCCCTCCATCCCTCCTCCAGCTCTAGCTGCAGTGGCTTCCTGGCTGGCCCCCACACATTCCCATCTTAAGTTCTTTTTGCACAGACTCTGTCTGCCTGAAATGCTCCTTACTTGTTTGTGTTCCCCCAACTTCATTCTGGTCTCTGTTCAAATATCACCACTTCAAAATAACTTCTTTGATTACTCTAAAACACTTTCCCAATTCCTATCCCTTTATCCTTTTAAAATCTGCCTTTATAACATTTATATTAACCTTTAACTCATCATACCACTTATATTAATCTTTTAAGTATCTCTTTAGCTGATTTTCTTCTATCTCCGAATTAAAACGTAAGCTCCATGAGGACAGAAAGTCTGTCTTGTTCACCTGGCACATGAAGTTTCAGGACTATTTGTATAATCCATGTCTGCATGTAGGACTGTAATGCTTTGCTCCACAATGAACATCCTTACTAGTAATTTCTCACAGAAGTTTTGTAAGGATTGAATAAATCAACATATGTGAAAGTGCTTAAAACAGTGCTATTAATATTATTAGCACTGTTGATTTTTACCACTTGATTGTGTTCACAGATTTTTCTCTCTTAAATCATAATTGCAAAAAAAGTCCCAATCTTTAAGTTCTTCATACTTACACATTTTTAGCTCTGCAGTCTATTAGAATATTTGTCATTCTACTTATACCACCACTAATTTTTTAGTTTAAATAGTACATTTTTAGTAATTAAAGCTTCTAAGTCTGTAAGATTAATGAAATGTAAGCAAAATGTTTCAATTCAATGCTAAAATCTTACAGCCATATTTAAATTTAACAAGGATTTTAGAGAAATAACTGATTTTTTTCAATGATGTTAGCCTAAAGCTTCCTGTAAAAGTCTATAAGCACTCACTCATGTGTCTCCCACCAGGTAAGAGTCATGATTCATCTACAGTACAGTTGTTAGTGTATCCAGTTCCTCTACTAGCTATAAACTCATTCAGGACATGGACCATGCGTGGTTCAATTTTATTCTCCACAATATTTCTTTGGACACATAGTTGAATGAGCTAGCTCTCACCAATAAAGAAACCAAGGATGTCCACTACTATTTGTCTAAGGAAGTGCATCAGCTGGCTTTTAATGCCAAAGCAAATAAACAATATCCTTGAAATAGAGTGATACATAATGAAAAGAACTCGAGAAAAGAACTTGACTTGGTTTGTTTTTTTCATTTGCATCTTCCCATTTTTTTACACCCTTCTCTCCCTACCTTTACTCTTTTTTTATTATAATGTCTCAGTGAAGGTTTTATACATTAATATTACTACATTATCTTAGCGTATGAAATTTTAAGGGCAAATAAAAACCATCTTGTAAAACCATGACATAGAAAAATAAACAATAGACAAAGAATTGTTGTATTTACTTAATTATAGACTCAGTCACTGCTGAAATAGTACCAGAAAATATAAGCCAGTAAAATATTTCACCAGAGATAAATATATATAGTAAATGTTCTTCCATTCATCCCAATCCCCAACCTGACTTTGAATCCAACTTACTTGAAGGTCTCCATCTTTACTATAGCTATATTGCTTTCTGTTTCAGAAAAAGAAGGTGAGCACATGGGAGGGTATACTCAGAGCCTTTGCTTTCATTTTGGTAACAGCAGTTTTTTACTATTTCATGATCTCCCTAGTGAACAAAAATCCCTATACTATATGCCTCTCTCCCAATTTCATTTCCTTTTTAATAAATTTTTCTTCTTGTGGAAGAGTAAATTGGTAAAAATTAACATTTATATTTCTAAAGAAATAGGAACTTCTATGTTTCTGAAAACTTGGTCCTATTTGGGATGCAGCCGGTACCACAAAAAAATGAATTTCTGCATTAAGAAATCACAACGTAATTTTATAGCGCCCTCTATTGAACACATTCAGATACACAACCAAAAAGGAAAAAATGCCACCAAAACTTACTAGAAATAGTTCGGCAGGAAGTTATTAAGAATGCATTCATAAAAACTGGCTAATTGCCTTAAAACATTTTAAACATAAAGTGGGGTAAAAATGTCAATTATAAATGCTTATTGATATTTCTTTTTAAATTAAAAAGCATGAGCTTGAATGCTGTGGCGTTTTTGTTTTCTTAATTTTTACTACACATATTACAAAAGCAAAAGTGGAGCCATACCAATCTCGGGAGTGCCATGCCAGTAACGGAACACACAAGTTTGACTGTTTGTCCATAATGGATGTAGCCATCCCGAACTGTGAACTCTTCTCCTTCAGACTCATCATCATCCACTGGTGGAGTGAAACAGAGATCAAACTGTTATCTTTTAGAATTCATTCATCTGCTTAGGAAGATAACAAAACTTAATAAATATACCCCCACATCTTGTTATCAAAAAGAATTTAAAAGCTTCACACCAGAAACATCAAATGCACATTTTAATACTCACAGAGATGAATGTAAAATGCTCCCCACTGCTGAGAACTGGCATGGAAATTACCTCCTTCTACATGCAAGTATCTGGTACTAACGGTCTGGGATCGAAGTCGATTAAACAGAGCCACCTTGGTTCCTGAGGCAATGCATACTGCAGAGAAAAAAATAGCTCTGGTTTAGGTGACTGGAGGTGAGAGGGATAAAGAAGGGATAGGTACCTGGCAAGTTATGGTTGTTCTTTATTATAATTTAACTCAGCGGTTCTCAACCTGTGGGTCGTGACTCCTTTGGCGGTTGAATGACCCTTTCACAGGGGTGGCCTAAGACCATCCTGCATATCAGATATTTACATTACAACTCATAACAGTAGCACCATTACAGTTATGAAGTAGCAACGAAAATAATTTTATGGTTGGGTCACAACATGAGGAACTGTATTTAAAGGGCCAGAAGGTTGAGAACACTGATTTAACTAGAGGGGGCCGCAGGGCGGTTGACTGGCCAGCCCACCCCCTGGTTGAACTCCCAGTTGAACTCCCGGTGGAGGGGACAATTTGCATATTAGCTTTTTATTACATAGGATATTTACATTATATTAAATTAGTATTATAATTTGCCGGGAGCCGGTCCATCCTTGCTGTTTCAAGGGACCTGGCATATATGGCATACTGTTCTTAATATGTTTGCTCACCTTCTTGGCACTATGTGTTTTAACCAAAGTCACCTCTCTGAGAAAGGTTGTTTCCCCAGGTAGGGATTTCCCCTGAAGTTAGGGAGGGAATAAAACCTCTTAACTTCCAGGAGGGTGAGAACATGGACACAGAACCTGGCTGGAGATCCAGACCAGAACTTGGCTGGAGATCCTGGCTAAGAGAACCCGGCTATGATGATCACCCGAAGGCTGCCTCCGTGTCATTCCTTCTTCGCCGACTCTGTCCACACCTTTGGGGACCCCTGGACCTGCTGGGGTTGGACCCCAGCATCTGGCGCCCAAACAGGGACCCTTAGGTAAGCCCCCCATTCAACAGGACACACAGAACCTAGAGACAGAACCTAGCGAGAGAACCTGTCCAAAGAACTTAGAGACAGAACCTGGCTACAGAACCTGGATAGAACATGGCAAGAGAACCTGACTAGAACCTGGAGACCGAACCTGGCTGGAGAACCTGGAGAACCTGGCAAGAGAACATGGACACAGAACTTGGCTGGAGATCTGGACCAGAACTTGGCTAGAGATCCTGGCTAGGCTGCTGATCAACTGAACGCTGTCTAATTCCTCCTTCGACGACGCTGACTCCGTCCACACCTTTGGGGACCCCTGGACCTGCTGGGGTTGGAGCCCAGCAATAATTTAACAGATTCTTTTAACAAATTTTTAACCCTCCAAAGAATACAGGTTAATATCTCCCCCCGCAAAAATAGTCAAGGTAATTACCATTAATAATGTCAAGCTGAAGATATAAAATATGCCCATAAAAATCATCTTTAAATGAGAACTATACAATATATGTCTAGTGAAGTGCTATTCAATAAAGGAAAATTATTAAAATAATAAATGTCCAACAGTGAAAATTGATGAAATAAATTATAATATCTATTACCGTTTAAATAACATGTATCTAAATGCATTGATAAGAAACTATTCATAACAAACCAAATACAATGATGTTCAAAAATAGACCCAGAGTCATTGAAGCATGAACAGACTGTTGAACTTCAGAGGGAAGGCAAGGGAGGGTGGGTGGGAAGAGATTAACCAATGAACTTGTATACATATATGCATAACCTGTGGACACAGACAATGGGGTGGTGAAGACCTGCGGTGGGGGAAGGATGGGAGTAGACTGGAAGAGGTTAACGGGGGGGAAAGGAGGACCCTTATAATATTTTCAACAATAAGGATTAAAAGAAAAGGGACAAAAAACTCATCTTCCTGGTATATCGCTGAATGGAAAGCAGACTATAAAATACTTGGTATGTGTGGTTACATCAGGTAAATGTATATATTCATGTGACTGCACATGTGTCTCCATGTGCTCATATCCAATCCTGTGGAAAATATTCATAGGGAGGGTCTAGAGAAGGAGGGTTACCAAGTGGATGACACTTGCCTCAAGATATTGTGATTAGAGATTCTGATTTCTTCTAAATACCCTCAAGTATACAGCACTGCATGAATTTAAAAAACAAAACAAAACAAAAAATAGCCACATCTATGCAAGCAAGAAAATATTCTGAAAGTAAAGTGTTCTCTGTCACCAAGAAACTTCGTTAATAGAAATTCCAAGTTGAAGAGGTTAAATAAAATCCTGTTATTTGAATTAGAAATAGCCTGAATACATATCATTATATGCCTCCTGATGCAAGAACACTTCACCACTAGGAAGTGACCCTTGCCCTCCAGCAACAAAAAAGAACCAAAGAACAACTAACTTAAATCTGACCAAGCTTCTAAACTGACTGACAAAACTCTCTCCTTGATCAAACTTTAGACAGGCTCCCCCGGGTCCCTTCCAGGGGCCCTGCCATTGGCCCAGTTATTGCAAGAATCTTGCTAAGCCATCCTCCCACTCTAGTTATCTGATCAAGTTCCTCCCCAGCCCCCAAGCTTTACATCTGATATCCTGGGCCTGCCCTTAGCAAGCATTCTGTTAGACTGGTTTGTCAAAAATCCCTCTACCCCCGATGTCTGTTCCTAGTAATGTTCCATCCACTGGCCCTCCCCACCCCTCACTCTGCTCCTTGCCTATAAATCCCCATTTGTCCTTGTTGTATTAGGATTTGAGCTCAATTGTACACTGAAGTCTCTTTTCCCTATTGCAACAGTACTGAATAAAATCTGTCTTTACCACCTTTAACTAGTGTCAGGCAGTTTCTCTTTACCACCACCAATTTACAGAAAATACATTAAACTACATCAAGGAAATGAAATTAGCAAAATCCACTCTGTGGAAAGCTCTCATGGCCAAATGACTCGGTCTCTTAAATAAATAAATTACGAGAGAGAGAGAGAGAGAGAGAGAGGAGATAGAGAGAGAAAGAGAGAGAGAGAGAGAGAGAGAGAGAGAGAGAGAGAGAGAGAGAGAAGAAATGAAGAGGGAATCAACAGATTAAAAATACTCAAGGACGTGACAACACAATATATGGTGTAACTTCTGGTGGACCTTATTTAAATTTTGATTCAAACAAAGAGCTAAATAATTACATTTTATACTATTTCAACACTGACTAGATGTTTAATAAAATTATTTCTTTTTATAATTATTTTATTATACTAGAGGCCCGGTGCATGAAATTCATGCACAGGGGGAGGGGGAGGAAGAGAGAGTATGTCCCTCAGCCCAGCCTGCACCCTCTCCAACCTGGGACCCCTCAAGGATGTCCAACTGCCTGGTGTGGGATTGGGCAGTCAGACATTCCTCTCACAATTCAGGACTGCTAGCTCCCAACCGCTCGCCTGCCTGCCTGCCTGATTGCCACTAATCGCTTCTTCCTGCCAGCTTGATCAGCCCCTAACCACTACCCTGCCAGCCTGATCGACACCTAACTGTTCCCCTGCCAGCCCCATTGCCTCCAACTGCACTCCCCTGCAGGCCATATTTGACCACATGGGGGCGGCCATCTTGTGTTGGAGTGATGGTCACTTTGCATATTACTCTTTTATTAGATAGGATGTTTATTTTCATGTGATGTCATGGTGATTATATTAAAAAAAAAGAAACTTCATCTTTCAGAGACACATAGAAATATTTATAGATGATACAATGTCTTGGATTTGCATCAAACTAAAATGAGGGTAGAGTGGGGTATAGAATGAAGATGAAGTTAAAATCACGGTTAATGTTAGAACACAGGAGGTTTCATTTCATTATGCAACTCTGTCTAGTATGTTTCAAATATTCCATAAAATAAATAATAACAATTACTGAGTGAACTAAAAAATCAATAGGATATAAAAACCTGTAAGTTCATAATAAAAATAAAACAAAACAAAACAAAATAAGAGCAAGCAAACAAAACAAAAATCCTAAAACCTCATTATCACCTTTAAAGAATATTGTCAGTCTGCAAATTAGTAAATAAGCATTTATCCTGCTTTTCTTCTACTGACTACATTTGAAGCAAACAGCTAGCAAATGCAGAAATGATGAGTAAAAGTATTAGAAAAGTCACCATTTTGCAGCCCTTGATGAACTATTTGATTTAAGCAGCATTATCAATGACTACTACTAAAACCATCAGATTAAAGGCTGCTCAGAACTTTGTAATGGATAGGCTGGGCTAATAATAGCTCAATTTACTATAATAAATCTTAACATGACAAGAAGTGGGATGTTCAGATATTATATGACTTCTGATTCCACAGGAATGAACATATATAGGACCAGCTAAATCTAAAATAAAAGCTTTGAGGTCTAACCACCAATTTATGGAAAATATGAGACAGAGCAATATGTAATCAGCCAGATCTGGAATGTGGACATTCCACAGGAAAAATGACCCATTCTCTTAACAAATAAATGATAAGGAAGAAATAAAAGGTTGGAGAGGGAGAGAAGAAACTTACAGATTAAAATGCATGATCTTTGTTAGGATCCAGTTAAGTCAATTGTTAAAAAACAACAAAAACACTACTGTAAAACCATATTTCTGAGGAATGTGATAAATCTGCACATGGCTTGGCTTTTACATCAAAGAACGGTCAACTCTGTTAGGTGTAAAAACTTTTAAAAAGAAAGTTATGTTAGTCACTACTGAAGAAATGGTAGCTGAAAGGATAGGACATTCAAGATTTACATTTAAATATTCCAGCAACTGGAGAAGGAAGTGCTGGTGGTGATGGAGATAATGAAACAACTGATAAAAACCTGCTGAGGCCAGGTGGATGGTCACCTTATGCTACTTTCTCCCTTTCACTAAGTTTGAAAGTTTTCATAAGAAGAAGTTACAATAAGAAAAACAGGCATAGGGGTTGAAATGTTTAGTGCAAACAGACAGCACTCATCTCTTGAGGATCTAAAACTCTGCTGATGAGATAGCAGTCTCTGGCAGAGAACCGTGTTAAAAATGTTGTGTAGGTTCTCAGGACGGCCTTGCAAGGCCCATCTGATATTACAGTGTCCCTCAGAGAGGTGCTTTTGACATTCTTGGTAAATCAACTTTGTGAAATGGGACTCTCTTGGCCCAAGACACCCAAAGCTAACATCACTCCCTGCAGTCACTGTGACAGCAAAAGGGGAAAAAAACTCCAATTTTCTAAATGTCTCTGGGGAGCAGTGATAAACCAAGTCTAGTTGGTTCCCAGGCCAGGTATTGTCCATTAAAAAAAAAGACAATAAAGCAGCAATAATTAATGAATGTGACATCTTCAGATAAAGTGAGGGCCACAAAAATATTAGTAAAGAATGAATTGACTATCAAAAAGCAATTTTTAATTTAAAAATAGTAAAATTTATCTTAATTCATGGTGGGAGTTGGGGACAAAAGACAATTGAAGTATATACATACAGTCAGCATTTTTCAATGACTGCTTCTTTTTGGACGGTTTGGAGATGACTTTTATCCGCTTGCTGAGGAACACACCAATGTCATCACTGTTGCCATAGAACATCTTTACAGACAACATGAAATGCTTTCTCTTGTCCGAATCAGATATGTACAATGTTTTGGCTGTGCAATAGTTCTGTGAAAGAAAAGGAAAGTTTTAATAGCACCAAAACCGTGTTGGTTATGGACCTACAACTCTGTATGGTCATAGCTAGGTTTGATCAGGCTTACATGAAGTAATTTCAATAAGGCTGAATAAAACCAACTATAAAATTACTGAAATTAATCTCTGATGACAAAGTACAGTCTTCCTTATCAAGTCTATAAAATACTAACATTATGAACTATTTTACCCCCTCTAAAAGAATTTTAAAGACTAGTCTTTTCTTGTTTTATATAACTCTACATCTATATCATAGAATTATCAGTATTAGTGGTAATTTTTAAAAATAGAATTTTATAACTAAAAGAAATCTAGACTGTCTTTCTGTAAAGAAAATATATAAATAAGGCCATCAAAATCCAATCAAATTATGTAAAAAATTTAATAGTGGTTCTTCCCAAGATAGCGCATTCAATGTAAACACCAGAGTAACCACCTATAATTCTGATGAAAACAAGGTCAATACTAGCTGGATGACTACAAAATATCTTATGTCAGAAAGGGCTTCAATGAGTATATTTTACTTAAAAGACTCTTCTTAAAATGTTAACTTTGCCTAATGGGATAATTCATATTGTATCATCAAAAGAACTGAATTTAAAGGTACTAGAAAAACTAAATCCAGCAAGACATGTCAGTCTATCAGAAAATATATTCTGGTAATTAAGAGTTACAGCACGTGCAAAACAGCAAAGACACTTGAAAATGCTACTTTTTCAAACATGTATGAGAATTCTAAAATCTCTCCTATTCCCCCGATCTCTGTGAATTAGGGAAGGAACTAAATTACTGACCTTTTCCAAACTAGGTAAAATGATACTCAAACAAAGCTAAAGTATTTAAAATATCTGAATTATCTACTTAAAAAAAAAAAATCAATGCTCTATTTTAAAATTAGGCTAAGCACATTTCTATGACTACCTCTGCTGTGTATTTCTTTTTAAAAGCAGGACAAATGTCACTCATTTAAAAAATAAATAAATGCGTTCTAGGGTTTTAATCTTTGAATTTTACTCACAGGCAATTTTAGTAGCAGAAAATAATGCCATAATTTATTTTACTTCTCAATAGCAAAGTTTACTTAAAAGTTTAGATGCCATCTTGAATATTTTACACTCAATTACATTTTTATAAATCAAAAGTGTGGTAAAAGCTTTGAGACTGTGTTCTGCAGAAGACAAAGCTAATCATACTAATCCTATCTAATAAAGAGGGAATATACTAATTAACTCTCACACCGTCACAAAGATGGTGGTGCCCACAGCCAATAAGGAGGGAATATGCTAATTGACCCTCACGCCATCACAAAATTGTGGTGCCCACAGCCAATAAGGAATATGCTAATTGACTGCCACACCCTCAAAGATGGCAGCACCCACAGTCATCACAAAATTGGTGCCCACAGCCAATAAGGAATATGCTAATTGACTGCCACACCCTCAAAGATGGCAGCACCCACAGTCACAAGACAGTGGCACCCAGTCCCCTCAGCTCCGCTGGAAAGGCAGGTGGGCCTGGCCACTCTGTGCGCCTGCCTCTGGAATCCCCCAGGTCCCTCAGTCCCCCAGCCGCCCAGGGCCGGCCGAGGCTTGTGCTGCTGGCAGTGGGAGCAGCGGAGGTGTGATGGGGTGTCGCCTTCGCCTGATCACCAGGTCACCTCCCGCCCCTGAGGGCTCTAGGATTGTGAGAGGGGGCAGGCCGGGCTAAGGGACCCCCTCCAGTGCATGAATTTTCATGCACCGGGCCTCCAGTCTATCCTATCTAATAATAGACAAACATGGTAATTGACGGTACCTTCGCTACACCTCCCATTGGCTAATTAGCATGATATGCAAATTAACCGCCAACAAAGATGGTGGCTAATTTGCATACTGCAGGCAGGGCAGGACAGCGTGAGCCACCAGCGCACCACCATCCAGGACAGCCCCAGGAGACCCAGAAGCCAGCCTGCTTTGCCGCCGGGGACGCGATCAGGTCCCTGACAGCAAGGCAGGGCGTGACCCAGAAGACCCAGAAGCTGCCTGATATGGCAGTAACTATCAATAAGCACTTTGAAAGTCAGTGGCATAAATGCACCAATTAAAGGACAGATTATGAGGGTGAATCAAAAACAAAACCCACTTTAAATATAAAGACACATATAGATTAAAAGTAAATGAATTAAGCTGCAGCCTGTTTTGCTCAGTGGATAGAGCATTAGCCCGTGGACTGAAGGGTCCCAGGTTCGATTCCAGTCAAGGGCATGTACCTCAGTTGCTGGCTTGATCCCCATTCCCTCTCTGAGCCTGG
>NW_006296221.1:833778-835614 GCF_000327345.1 Myotis davidii
GTGACTAATGACCTTTAGCTCATTAATTGTGTCAATAATAGGGAATAAAAGCCTAAGCGACCGTTACCGGAATAACCGGTCGACCAGTTGCTAAGATGCACACTGACCACCAAGGGGCAGATGCTCAACACAGAAGCTGCCCTCTGGTGGTCAGTGTGCTCCCTCAGCCAACCTCCCAAGGCCGGCCAACCTCCGGTAGCCCCTCCCCCTGGCCAGCCTCCCACAGCCCTGATTCGGACTGGGCAAGATGCCCCAATCGGTCCCAATTGCCAGCCAGGCTGAGGGACCCCACCTGTGCATGAATTCGTGTACCAGGCCTCTAGTACAAAATAAATAAAAAAACCCATAGTATTTGCATTCACCCTGATCCTTTCACCCAAAGATCTCTAAGCATTCAAATATGTTGTGGCAGGAGCCTTGTGTAAATACTTTAAAAAACATGAATGGTCAAATTAAGCCTAACCTCTGGAATTATTCTGCAAATATAAGACAAAGCCTAGGAATATGGGTATCAATATACTAAAGCAGACAGGCATAGGGAACAAAAATAAAATTTGTATCTAAATGAAGGCAATGACATTGTAATGGCAAAATTTGATTTCTAACATTAAGGAATATGATCAATATGAGAAAACAGTGTTAACATTAAAGGATAATCAATATCAGAAAAGAGAAAATAATGAAACCTAGCAAAAATGATAAGACAAACTAGCAAACAGGAAAGGCAAAAAAAGAGTAGAGAAGGTTGGACCGACACACAAAGGGCTTTATTTTGTTTGGAAAAGGGAAACACACATATATCTCCTTGGAAAGAAAGGAAATACATCCCTAATTACAAAAGTAAGTATTTGAATGCACACACACACACACACACAATCACACCTGAGATAGTTTTATTAGAACTATTATTATAAAAATTATATAAGGCCAATGACCACAAACTAGTCAAATCCCGCAAGAGAAAAGGGGAGAAGTCACTGACTCATAAAGCATTATGGCTTTAGGAAAGTGAGTAAATAAAAACTAAAGTTACATTTGTTTCATCATACCAAAAAGCTAAATTAGCTACCAAGATTCTAGAAAATGGTACATAATCAAGCTTTCTATAAATAGTACACAGTTTAACTTAAAAACAAGTCAAACCTCTACTCTGAAATGAAAAAGAAATACTGATCTAATGCTGCAAAAGCATTGTGGTGATTTAAGTGAGACAGGAGCAAAGTGCCTCTTTCTCAAGTTCAGCATCCCACTGCTCAGGCCATCTTTGCCTACTTGGGCCCAGCCATACCACATTCTCATGTCTTTTTTATTTTTATTTATTTATTTATTTATTTATTTATTTATTTATTTATTGCGTTTAGAGAGAGAGGAAGGGAGGGAATGCTCTCCAGTTCCATCCATGCCGTTGCAAATGGTAAGAGTTCCTTCCTTTTTAGAGCAGCATAGTATTCCATCGTGTAGATGTACCACAGTTTTCTAATCCATTCATCTACTGATGGGCACTTAGGCTGTTTCCAGATCTTAGCTATGGTGAATTGTGCTGCTATGAACATAGGGGTGCATACATCCTTTCTGATTGGTGATTCTGGTCACATTCTCATGTCTTAATGCCCCAAGCACATGATTATGTCCTTCTTTCTTCCTGGAATCCCTTCTACTGACTCTTGACAAGTCTTACTTTATATAGACTTCTCTAATAGCATTTTCCATTCAAACTAAATATTAACATATAATTTCAGCATATAGGCATTGTGCTACCCTATTAATAAGTTTTTTAAATGCTAATAATGCTTAAGCTCTCAGGCATTCTTTTCCTCTTCTGCGAATTTCTAGGGA
>NW_006296221.1:835658-857015 GCF_000327345.1 Myotis davidii
GGCAAGATATACTAAGCTATGATTCTGGGAAAGGTGAGTGGGAATGCTGTTTGGTTGGCATTACTTCCCTTACAATTGCTGGAAGCTGAAATTAGTTAAAGCAAGCAATAATTAACACGGTTATATACACTGGTCTCTAGAATCCCGGGCTTCTCAATATCTACCTGTCCAACCTAATTAATAACAGTACCAAATGTTGAGATACAACTTGCGACATAGAACTCTGACTTTCTATATGAGGAAAATAGGTAAGACATTTAGGCCTATTAAATAAATTCACCACTTACATATATCCTTAACTTTGGCTCAAGGGTCATAACTTAGAAATACTTTATACTGCTTTATTTTCGTTTAAGATGAAACAACCTTTATTGTAATAAGTTTTATCGTAAACCTAACTTGAAATACATAGATGACAAGTCTTGCTGATAAAAATTACAAAGATATAAATGACATAAAAAGACTCAAATGTGAAAAAAAACTGATATTGAGGCTTCTTACTGCTCAACTATATATATAAAAGCCTAAGCGACCGTTCTGACAGTTGCTATGACATGCACTGACCACCAGGGGGCAGATGCTCAAAGCAGGAGCTGCCCCCTGGTGGTCAGTGCACTCCCACAGCCAACCTCCTGTGGCCAGCCAACCTCCTGCAGTCCCTCCCCCCAGCCGATTGGCCCTGATTGGGACTATGCAAGACGGCCTCGATCACCGATCACCGGTCAGGCCTAGGAACCCCATCCATGCACGAACTCGTACACCGGGTCTCTAGTTCTCTATAAAAGGGCTAAAACTGAATTTGAGAGTACAAATCCCCTAGCTCACGACCCTTAATGCTGCCCTCCAACCCCTCCTAGGGCCAATTAAGGCACTCAGTAAAAATATATTAAATGACAAACTAGCTTTTTATGCATTATTTTAAAAGACATTTATGTGGTCACTAAGATCAGAACTAACCATTTTTTTAAATCTTAATATCAAGGGAAAACAAATGTTAAATGCTAAGTCAATAAAGAATTATTTCTGAATACCAAAGGTACAGATTGAAATGACAGCTCTTTAAATTTATAACATACAATTAGTAAAACTAATTCATACGTTTCATTCCCTAGAAAATTAATTTTTAAAAATCCCTAAAAGTCTGACTAAAGCTAATCGTGGCTGTGCTTGCCTATAGCATAGTTCTGCTCCACAAAGAGGTGAGGGAAAACATTTATGATCTTTATAACCCAAGTCAATGCCTCTAAGAATTTATCTCTATCATTTTGCTTCTAGCATAAGACTAAGATTAAAAGAGCAGAGTAAAATACTATTGAACTATGCATTTATCATTTGAGCATCACACCCCTCTCAGATGAGTGATTAGACTCCTAAACTTATTACTTCCAATGGAAACCTGATTCACAGCCCGTTAAAGCTGCTGGCAAGCTGAGTGCCACCATTAGATATCAACAGCTTGAGTGCCATGAATCATGACTAGACCACAGCCATTTGAGAAGTTTATTTCTGGTTCTGATTTATATTTTAAAGAGATTGCTACCAATAGCTGACTTGTACATACTTTAAAACATTTATATCATGTCTTATCAGGGGGCCTGAAAACTCAAATAGTAGCCAAATAAATAATATAATGTAAATGGTGAACCAGGTATACAATAAAGAACGGGGTGGGGAGGAGGAACGGATCACTACCACAAAAACAAATAAGGGCACTACTAGATTCTGGTACATGGTGGCTTTATGGGGAATCAACAGTTTTAATTTACCTTTCCTTCCAAGTTCAGCTGCTGCATTTCTTGGTCACTATTTCCTATTCCAATAAATGCACATGGTTGAGATTCTTGTTCAGAACAACCATCCCGCTCCATTTGTTCTTTTTTTTTCTTCCATCCGCTGCCCATAAGATACACACAAGGAGGTGGGCAAAAAAACCTGAAACAATTTGAACAAAAACAATGCAATTCAATTTTAAAAATGCATTTTCTTGTCTGAACATCCTATATTATAAAAGTGCAATATGCAAATTGACTGAACAGCCAAACAGTGAACAACCACCTGGACAACCATCCGGGACCACACTATGACACCCACTGTGCCAGGCCAGCCAAGGCGGGTGTGATGTGATTGGTCAGGGGCTGGCCATCACCCCATGATTGCCCCACAGAGAGAGGCCCAGGTCACCAGCCAGCGGGGTGATCAATCAGGGGGGTTCCACAATCATCCCAAAGAGGGAGGCCTAGGCCACTGATCAGGGGGCTGCAGTGGGTGGGCGGGACTTCCCTCTGCAAGGGAAGCTTGGGTGCTAGAGAAAAGCCAGTGCTGGCAGTGGGGGGAGGAAGGTCTACTCTTGCACGAATTTTGTGCATCAGGCCTTTAGTAAGAATATAAAAATCATATTGAACTGCACTAAGTTAGCTCCTAATGAAGGCCTTTATAATGCAAATAGTCACATGAGGATACTAGAAGCAAAACTTCCACTAAGACTACATTTGTTCAGGTAAGACTCACCTGTGTAGAGTGATGCACTCAGTTTAGAGTTCTGAACTATTAAAGTTCAGCAAATCTAATGTACTCTAACATATTACAAAACACAATACACCACACCAAAGGATCTGCAATTCCTAAATAGGTCTCAAAATGAGGTAGTATTAATTAATGACATTATTGCTATGGATATTACACCTAATTATCCTATCTAATAAAAGAGAAACATGCAAATTGACCATAACCCTGACACCCTTCCCACTGGCTAATCAGCAGGATATGCAAATTAACAGCCAACCAAGATGGCGGCCGGCAGCCACGCAGCTGAAGCGAACAGGAGGCTTGCTTGCTCCAGCGATGGAGGAAGCCAAGGTTCCCCGCCTGCCGCAGCCTGGCTCTGAGCTGCAGTCTAAGCAACTATGTTGCAATTATAGAAGCCAAACAGACCCAGAACCGGCTTTCAGCCCTCAGAGCTGGAGCTGGCTCTCAGCTCCAGGGACAGCTATAGAAGGTAAATAAATCCCAGAATAAAAAAAAAGGAAAAAAAGGAAAGGCTGGGAGCGTGAGTTGCCCTCCAGCCTGAAAACAGCTCTCAGGCCCTCATCCAGACTGGCCAGGCACCCCAGTGGGGACCCCCACCCTGAAGGGGGTGTGACCAGCTGCAAACGGCCATCATCCCGTCATCCAGGCTGCCTAGGCCCCCAAGTGGGACCCCCACCCTGATCTGGGACACTTTCAGGGCAAACCAGCCAGTACCCACCCGTGCACCAGGCCTCTATCCAGGCAGGACGGGACAGCGTGAGCTGCCATCCGGGCCCCATGTGCAGCCTTGGGCAGAGGGGCATAAGCCCTGCCCCCAGCCTGGACCCTTGTGTGCCACCTGAGCCCCCAGCTGGGACCCCCGTGCTGCCTAAGCCCTGCACTGCTAAGCCCCGCCCCCAGCCGGGATCCTATGACTATTGGAGGGCAGAAAAGTGCCACTGGGCTCTGGGTCACTGTGGTGATCCAGCCATCGGTAAGCAGAAAAGTGCAGCCTGTAGGCAGCCCCCAGCTGCGCCTGATCCGGGAGCAGGAAAGCAAGCCCAGCCTGAGGGCAGCACCTAGCTGCGCTTGATCCGGGAGCAGGAAAGCAAGCCTGGCCTGCAGGCAGCCCCCAGCTGGGCCTGCTCCCCGGTCGCCATGGAAACCTGGCAGCGGGAAAGCCCGGCCTGTGGACAGCCCCCAGCTGGGCCTGCTCCCTGGTCGCCATGGCGATCTGGGAGCAGGAAAGCCCAGCTTGCAAGCAGCATCCCTATCCTGGCCATAGCTCAAGGGAGAGTACAACATGCAGTGGAGGCCAGGAGCCTGAGAGATCAACACAGAGGGGCTCCTGCTCCAAGCCTCCATGATGTGGCTGGGGGCAGGGCCCCCGCACAAACACACACACACACACACACACACACAGGACACCTGCTCCAAGCCTCTGCTGCCAGACTGTGGCCATCAGTAGGACATCCACTGAGGGCTCCCAGACTGTGAGAGGGGCAGGCTGGGCTGAGGGAACCCCCACTGCCAGTGCACGAATTTCATGCACCGGGCCTCTAGTATCATATAATTAACCTATAAAATAGAATTAGAACAATGGCCAAAGTAGAGACTCTCAAAACAGTAATAAAACTAGTAGAAGTAAAAGTAAAGCAGATGATCACTGAATTACTATGCCTTATATATCTTAAACCCACAACACCTGGTGCATGTGGACAAGCGAAAGAATAATACACTGTATCTTTTCAACTCTCAAGACTTTCAATACCTTTGTTTCACTAGTTGCCAAAAACCTGTCCTTACAAATTCTTCCCACCTAGAATAACATCCTTATAATCTTCTCTTTAGCAATTAAAAAAATATCTATTTCAAAGCCTAGCTCAAGCCCCATCTTTTACATAGTTCAGATCATCAATCTAGTCCTTATCCTATATAAAAGCTAATATGCAAATTGTCTCCTCGACTGGGAATTCGACCAGGGGGTGGGGCCGGCCTACCAACTGCCCTCGGCCCCTCCCCACAGCCAGTCCAGCCCTATAGCCCCCGATCAGGGCTGGCTGGCCGGACCCCACCCGTGCACAAATTCGTGCACCAGGCCTCTAGTGTAGGTTATAATTTGCTTTTGCTCAATTACATATTCTTACTTGTACATACTTTAAAACATTTATGCCATGATTATCCAGGGGCCCGAAACTCAAATAGTAGCCAAATAAGTAATGTAAATGGTGAACCAGGTGTACAATAAGTAAGTAAAAATATCCTTTAATTACCCAAAGAGGGAGGATCCCTCCCTTCTTTCTTGAACTACTTAGCCCTCATGGTAATTCCCACTTTTTGTAGTTATGAGTATAGGAAATTTTTCTTAATTCAAGACCACTGTAAGAAAAACAAGAGCTTAAATACCATTATAATTAACTACTGGTGTGTGGCTCTGATGACAAGACAATAGGGCAGTGATGGTGAACCTATGACACGCATGTCAGAGGTGACACACGAACTCATTTTTTTGGTTGATTTTTCTTTGTTAAAAGGCATTTAAATATAAAAAATATCAAAAATATGTCTTTGCTTTACTATGGTTGCAAATATCAAAAAATTTCTACATGTGACATGGCACCAGAGTTAAGTTAGGGTTTTTCAAAATGCTGACACACCGAGCTCAAAAGGTTCGCCATCACTGCAATAGGGAATGGCAAGCCTGTGAGTATATACCAATCACACTGCTGAACACAGGTATATGGGCCTAATGTTGGTCACATCCTTCAATTGTTCAATAGATCCCTGAAATCAAATTTTAGAACGTGGCCACTAAATGATGCTTTGTAAGCCAACAAAATGCAGACTTAAGAAAACTGTACACCTGCATACGTGTGTACATGCATACACAGACACTGTAGACTGGATTTGGCACTCAGGCCTTCCTACCAGTAGTAATATTACGTTCTTGTTTTCTCCCCTCTCAACACCTATTACAATATTGACTGCATAAAAATATATGATGGCATCCTAGCCAGTTGTCTTAGTGGATAGAGCGTCAGCCTGGGGATTTAAAGGTCCCAGGTTCGATTCTAGTCAAGGGAACATGCCTGGGTTGTGGTCTTGATCCCCAGTGGGGGCCGAGCAGGAGGCAGTCAATCAATGATTCTCTCTCATCGCTGATGTTTCTGTATCTCTCCCCCTCTCCCTTCCTCTCTGAAATCAATAAAAATAATATTAAAAAAATATATATATATATGATGGCACCTTCTTTTTGCTCAACTTTCAAAGACTACTTAGAGGCAATCTACATATTATATAAAAAGTGAGCTGGGCTTATTTAATAATGTTAATTCACCAAATTATTTATTGTACCAGGTGCTGCAAAAATAGTAGTTTCAAAATAAAGGACAAAAATTTCTGTCCTGATGCAACTCTCAATCTAATAGGAGAGACAATTTTTTAAAAAGGTAAATGAGTAAAAGAATGTATATAGTCTGTTAGCTGGTGATAAGTACTGAGAGAGAGAGAGAGAAAAAAAAAAAAAAAGCAGGAAAGAGGGTAGTTAAAATGTCGAAGACCCAGTGGCTGGGGGAAAGCTTCTGTAGGAAGGTGACTTTGAGTCACAGCCTACAGCCATGGATGACTGACAAACAGACCAAGTGGCTGGAGTAAGGAAGAGGAGGAGAGAACAACAGATGAAGCCAAAGATAATGGGTAAGTAGATCAAGTAGGCCTTTAGGAGTCAAGCTGGGTAAGGAGGGAAGCCTCTGGAGTTTTCTCATATTTATCTAAACCATCAGAGCAGCTTTCATGCCTGCACACTTTCACAGTGGACACAGAGGTCACAGGCGAGGCAGTGGGCTCAGCTCCAGGTCACTCCAAGGTCAGAGGGATTCCTGAATTAGCTGGGCTAGTTCTGGAATTAGCTGGGCTAGTTCTGGAGTTGGCTCAACTCAAGTCCACACCAGGAATCGCTCTGGTCTCTAATGCTGAGAGCTGCCCAAAGATTACCATGGCACAGACTCAAACACCTAACTGGCATACATACTCTCAGGAATATCAATTTTGGAAACTTGTCTCCTATTAGTATTTTACTGAACATTAATGTTAAGACTTCTTAGTAAATTGGTATACCAGCTATAAAATTCAAAGCGTTGTGCTTTAGTATAGCACACCAAATATAGTAGTCAAATCCCATTAAGTTTTCATAAAAAGTACTTATATTCCCCATCTGAAAAATATAAAGAGGGCAAAACCTGTAAAAGACTAGGTAGTACTGGTTCTCTCAAAAGTCCTATGATAAAAGGGCATGAAACTAAAAAATGACAGGAGGCAAGACATTCTTTACCAACCAAAGCACTGACCAAGGTTCTTTACTGAAAGTGCTTTTTCAATCATAATAAACAAACAGAAAAGACTCTTAACTGCCTTTGAGCTAGCCTTGTTTTTTAAATCAACTCTACAACTATCCCAAAATATTGTGAAGAAAACAGCAAATCCAATATAATCGAAACAGATTTCTAAAATGTGATGTCATTTTAAAAATATTTAAAATATCCTAATATTACACCTCCTAAAAACAGCTAATGAATCAAACTTTCATTTCCACAACTTCAGTAGTAACATAATAAAATAGAAGATAAGTTTATGCACCAAAAAGAGGGTGGAAATTAAAGGAATGGTGATGTGGGGGGGAGGGACCCTAATTAACGATTAAAACACACCTTTCTAATGAGGTGTGAAATACATTTTTAAAATTTGAATAGATTTTTAATGTATACCAAAAACTCAGTGAGTAAAAAGTTCGACCATCAGGAAGCCAGCTAACAGAGTTTAACAGCTGCTGTGAAAGGATATTCTATGAAACAATGTGCCTTTATTTTCTAATCTTTCCCAGTAGCTCTAAGCACCTATGACAAACAATTCTTTTTTATGCCACTTGGTGGCGATATAAACACATTTATGATTTTACTTATTTTCTAGTTCAATCCATTTTCATCTTCAGAGAATGATTCAACAACTTTTCTCTCATATCCTGAGATAAGATCTGAAAAATATCTTACAGATTCAAAGAAGTTTTTTTATTCAGCCCAGTATTTAAAATAAGTTAGGTTAGATGAAACCCAAGCACATAATTTACATTATCTGATCACCTTTGCAGAATCATTACCCTTTGGTGACTATTCAATTCAAAAGCAACAAACAAAACAAAAAACACCTTGGAACTGTCTGCATGCCATAGTTATCTCAATTAACACATTCTCAGTATGACTTCAGAGTCCTACTCTAATTATCTAAATGGCTTTATTGCCTCAACAGCATCACCATCACCTACATTACTGCTTAAGTACTTTCCTTGACAAAGTTGAAGGAATGTTAATATCAAATGGCATCCCCATTTCTTTAATGGAAAATATCCTCTACACAAAATAATCTTTAAAAGTTTATTTTTCAACTTGCAAAGTTCTTCTTTCTTCCATGAAAAGGTAAAACTAACTACTAACATAAATGGGATACCGGATGTGCTAAGCAAACAAATTTTGTTATCAGGCACAAAAGTTAGTCTGAACAATTTATAATTATAAAATTTCCTGACCAAACTTTTCCAGCATCATTCACTCGAGTTATTTTATATGCTAAGAGACTGTGGTCATGTCCCCAGGGTACTTCACGCTTTATGCCTTAGCAGCTTTTCAGAAAAGCCCAAATCTAGATTAACAAGCAAGAAGGCACATCTTCCTCTTCCCACCTTGCACTCTTCTCAATGAGTAAGGGACCAGACCTCTTCCAGGAGGGCTGGACTGCATGAATGTTTTCTTACTATGAATACTTTAAAAAAAAAAAGTAATTTTAACTGGTTTCCACCTTTATTGTAAAACTAATACATGTCCACTCAAGAAACATTAGTACAAACATGTAAAAATATAGGAAAGTATTTACTCTAGGTCTTTTCATCATTTTCCCCTCATTCTTTGGAGGCTAGAAGCTTAGGCTCTTCAAGCTTTCCTTTGAGTGGTGTTTTAGATTGGCCAGGCCATATCCAAATAATAGGAAATAAAGGCAACCACAATAAAAATAAATAACCCTTAAATCAAGATTTTAACTTGATAAGCCACTACAGCTTGTTACTCATATACTTTTAACAGTGACTAATAAACAGGGAAGTTATCTGGACTTAGATGTAATTTTTTGAGTAGCTCTGCCCTTCTGTTATTGCCACTAGGCCTGTTATCCATCATAGCATTAAATGACATCCTAACTTTTAAAATTCTCACTAAAGATCCTTTTGCATAGTACCTGGCGCATAACAGGTCATCAGAAATAAAGAAATGACTGAATGAATCCAATCGTACTAAAATGCACCTTCAAAAATCCAGAGAAAGGAAAGCAGCACTGCCTGAATTGTTATCCACACAGTAAATATATCTAATCTTATTTCCATTAGATCTAGCCCAGCCTCACTCAGCTGATGGTAAAAGGAATAATCCTAGGCAAAGTTTATTTACAAAATGGATGTTCTTTAGGTATCTTAACCTCATCCTCAAGCCTTGTTGTAAATAACCAACACCCAAACACAAACTGGAAGGCTATGGAAAAAAGGGCAATAAAAAGAGTGAGACATTTGGAATTATAGACCCAGGAGTTCTAATCCTGGCTACATGGATTTCCAAAGTGAACCTGGTATTTGATTTCTAGTTTAGTCACTCACAGAATGGGGATTATAATATACCTATTTATAAGACTATTCTGAGAATTAAAATTTAAAAACACTTGTAAATGCACTTCCAAAACAATGTCCGGCTCTAGACTGGGAAACTGTTTCTTCCTGAGATTCACCGTGAGGTGCAAGACTGGCCTAATTTGAGATTCATCTCAAATAATGAAGGTATTGCCTTGCTAGGTTTTGCTTAGGAAAAATCAAACCAAAAGCAAAAAGAAAAAAAGAGAAAACACCAAACCCAAAAAGCAGATGATCGGCTATGCTCACACTCAATTTATTTTTATTTTTATTTTTATTTTTTAAATATATTTTATTGATTTTTTTACAGAGAGGAAGGGAGAGAGATAGAGAGTTAGAAACTTCGATGAGAGAGAAACACCGATCAGCTGCCTCCTGCACATCCCCCACTGGGGAAGTGCCCGCAACCCAGGTACATGCCCTTGACCGGAATCGAACCCGGGACCTTTCAGTCCGCAGGCCGACGCTCTATCCACCGAGCCAAACCGGTTTCGGTGCTCACACTCAATTTAAATTCTCTATCTCTCTCTGAATTTCGAGTACAACTTCATAAAAAAAGGAGCCACTATCTTGCTTTGGTCTTTATGTCCCAAACTGCAGATACCAACTTTTTCCAATATTTACTGTAAATCAGATGATTAGTTCTACTAGTAAAGAAAGATAAAATAATCAGAAATTTAGCAAGCTTGAATGATGATATACAAGAACACTTTGCAGTATGAGTCCTAAATACTGTTTTCACTTGTTCATCCTCTTTGAGGACAAAATTATCATTAAATAGCTTCACCTACTTTTCAGCTCAGATTTTGAGAACTTTAAGGAAGAGACTACTTGATTTTCTTCCAGCATGTAAATTAATTTAATTATATACTTACATTCACTTCTTATATGTATGTTAAGATTTTCTTTATCTATGATTCCACCCTTCCTTTCAACCCAACATCCAAACCTGAGTTTTCATTCCTTTTCCCACTTTAGTTTCATATCTTTCTAGTCAATTCAAAAAATCTTTCATCTTCCCCCATAAGCAAGCCTTTTGTCCATGAAATGCTTAATTTAAAAATACTGTCTGAAAGACAAGACTAGAGAAACTATTAACAAGAAACTTCTAGGAATAAAGTGAAAAAACAAACAACCAAAGTCCACAATCATACATCATAAATACTGAAATTTATAAAATACTGTGACAAGTACTAAACATAAAGATCACTTTGTTGTAACTTAATTTTGGCCAATCTTACTTATAAGCCATTTTTGTAGTACCAACATTTATGTAGTACTAACTCAACTTTGTTGTTTTTTCTTTTTTTTAAGATTTTTTATTTCTTTGTTTTTTTATAAAGAGAGGAAATGAGAGGGAGTGGGAGGGAGGGAGGAAGGAAAAGAGAGAGAGAAACATCAATCAGCTGCCTCCTCCATGCCCCCAGCCAGGGATCTGGCTGCAACAGGGATATGTGCTCTGACTGGATCAAACTGGCAACCTTTTGGTAGAAAGGACAATGCCCAACCAACCAACTGAACAACACTGGCCAGAGCTGTGTTTTCTTAATCTGAACAGGCACAGGGGCAAGGTGGAGAGGACTGGGAGATCTTTTCTTTATAATCACTCCATAGTTCAATTCAGGGGTTTGTTTAGTCTTTTCCTTTTTAAAATGGTACTCAGGCCCTGGCTGGTTTGGTGCAGTGGATAGAGCGTCAGCCTGCGGACTGAAGGGTCCCTGATTCGATTCCAGTAAAGGGCACATGACGGGTATCAGGCTCAATGCCACTGGGGGGCATGCAGGAGGCAGCCGATCAATGATTCACTCTCATCATTGATGCTTCTATTTCTCCCTCTCCCTTCGTCTCTGAAATCAATAAAAATATATTTTAAAAAAATGGTACTCAGGGTCACATCCTAAATAATAATCCTATATAATAAAAGCCTAATAAGTGTCCGACCGTTCGTTCGACTATTCAGTCACTATGACGTGCATTGACCACCAGGGGGCAGATGCTCTGACCAGTAGGTTAGTTTACTGCTGGGGCCCTGGAGCCCTCCTGTGGTCCCTCCCCAGCTGGCCAATCTCCCACAGGCCTGCCTTAGCCAGCCAGCACCGATTGGCCCCAATCAGGACTGGGCGAGATTGGCCGGACACGCCCTGGACGAATCTGTGCACCGGGCCGGTTTCAGCCCGATCCCCGCAGGGCAGCCCGAGGGACCCCACTGGTGCACAAATCCATGCACCAGGCCTCTAGTTTATTTATAAAACTACATTTACCACCAAAAGGAAAGCTACTTTTTTGAACAAGTAATATATCCCAGAAATAGAACATCATGAAGCCCCAAAGAAAAATTATAGATTACAGTTTGTAATTATCAGGGATTTAACCAGATGATCTCGACTAAATCTGCCATAACTCACTTTGTTTCTCCTTCAATAGAGACAAATCCTTACTTTTCATTTTGTACTTGCAAATAACCTGAGAAACAATTTTTGCATATTAACACATCATTTGCAAATTCATGTGACAGCTACAATGAACTACCCACCAAAAAATAATAATCTTACCTTTTTTCATTTCCATATGACTTCTGTGCAACTTTTGCATGAAGAATAAGTACTGTTTGATCCCCTCGCTCTTTTAAATAATTCCGCATTGCTTCCCTAAAATAAAACACAAATATTACTATTACAGGGGTGAGGTTTAAAATATTACCAAGCTCTGTAATGAGAAAAATGCTGGTGAGTATATTTTAAACAAGCAAATCTAAAAGCAAAAACATTAAGACAAAACAAACTCATGAACTAAACTTAAAGCCCATTATACAATGGGGCAATAAATACTGCTCATCTTCAATTTTATACTTTTTTCTTTAAAAGAAGAAACTGTCTTTCATTCTTGGAATTTATGATGTAACTGAGCTAAACCACAATTACAATTCCAGAATCACTATGTACATTGCTAAATTTGGCTTTAAATTGTTCATAAACTTAATGACATGCAATACTTTGTATTTAATTATCTACTTATTAGAATGAGTGTTTCTCAGTGAATACAAAGCCATAACAAATCATTAGGTCATCCGAGGTTGTTATTATGTTCTTAAAATAACAAGCCTTACATAAGGACTAAAAAAGGGATATCTCATGTACTACAAACACAGTTACTGAATAAATTTTGGGGGGAAAAGTTAATTCTTTCAAGTACAAAGCACTCCAACTACCTATTTATTATGTATAAATTATATAAAAAGTTCCATGTGTTAAATATATTTATTTATTCAGTTATTTTGCTAAGCAGTATAAAGAACATTAGATCAAATTTATAACTATGAATCAGCAGAATCCCAATTCTGGACATTTGCACACAATGCAAAAGTAAAGCAAAGTTGTTTCAAAGACAATAATCAGGAAACAGTTTTAATAAGTTAAATGCTGTTTTACTTATCTGTACTAATAAAAGGGTATTATGCTAATTAGACTGGGTCAGCTGGACATCTTCTGGACATCTGACTTCCTTCAGGACAAAACCAGGGTGGCGGGGGCTGAGGCAGAGGCGGTTAGGGGCAATCAGGCCAGCAGGGTAGCAAGCAGTTAGGGGTGAGATCAAGCCAGCAAGGGGGAGCAAGCAAGTAGGTGCGAGATCAGGCCAGCACAAGGGAGCAAACAGTTGGGGGTGAGATCAGGCCGGCGTAGGGGAGCAAGCAGTTAAAGGATGAACAGGCCAGCAGGGGAGGGCAGTTAGGGGGTGATGAGACCGGCAGGCAGAGGCAGTTAGGGGTGATGAGGCCGGCAGGCAGAGGCAGTTAGGGGCAATCAGGCAGGTGGGCAGGCAGGAGAGGGGTTAGGAGCAAGAAGTCCCGGATTGTGAGAGGGATGTCCGACTGCCGGTTTAGGCCCGATCCTGCAGTTGGACATCCTGAGGGGTCCCAGATTGGAGTGGGTGCAGGCTGTGCTGAGGGACATGCCCTCCTTCCACGAATTTCATGCACCATGAAATTCTATCTAATAGTATCTATCTAATAGAAATTCTATCTTCTAGTATCCTATCTAATAAAGTGGTAATATGCAAATTGACCATCACACTGTCACAAAGATGGCAGCACCCACAGCCACAAGATGGTGGCGCCGAGTCCCCTCAGCCCTGCCGGAGTCCCCCAGTCCTTTCAGCCCTGCAGGGTGTAGGGAGGAGTAGGCGTGGCTAGACCCGCCCTCAGCCCCCCAGCCACCCAGGGCCAGCCCAAAGTGCAGGCAAACCTCAGATGTCAGCTGCCCAGCCACCTAGGGCTGGCCCAAGGCACAGGCAAGCCTCAGATGTTGGCTACTCAGCCGCCTAGGGCAGGCCCGAGGCGCAGGCAAGCCTCGGATGGCAGCTGCCCAGCCACCCAGGGCCACCCAAGGCTCAGGTAACCAGGGCCGGCCAAGGCTTGTGCTGCTGGCAGTGGCAGCAGTAGAGGTGTGACGGGGCGTCAACTTCCCCTGATGGCCGGGTCACTTCCCGCCCCTGAGGGCTCCCAGACTATGAGCAGGCCAGGCTGAGGGACCCCCGCTCCAGTGCATGAATTTTCATGCACCAGGCCTCTAGTTATAAATAAAAGACAAATGTATTAGGATAGCTATACAATAGTAGTACAAATGTGGGGAATTCTAGACTTGTAGCACTTAGAGAAACTATGTGGCCTGGGGCAAATCATTTAACCTCATCCAGACTCAGTTTCCTATCTGATAATAACAGATGATATTGCTAATCTAACACAAAGTGGTTGAGGGGTTTAAAGGAGATAATCTAGAAGACAGTATTTATGTTTACTAACTGAAAACCTGTTAGCTGCAAGACCGGGCAGGTAACAATGGTCCAATATATTGAGAATTAATCCCTATCCCTTAAAAGGGGCTTTAAAGTTCAGTGAAGACAACAGCTCAGAAAACAAATTGTAATGAAATACATGATCCAAAGAGGTATGATCAGTAGGGGAATGTCTATGTAAAGGAGGGGAGGGGTGATAAAGAACTACATGCTAGGAAAACTTCTTAGAAGAGGTCATCTCTGAAGTAACAGGAGCAGACAGAACAAGTAAGGCATCCCAGGGTCTGGGAGTAGTATGGAAAAGGTCACGACCAACCCTGCACATTTGAGTACAGTGAGATAGTCAAGCTGAGGAACAAGGCAGCCAAGACAACAAAACAGCAGCAACATTTCTTGAGTGTTTACTAAGTGTCAGGTGTTTAGCTTATCACTTAAATGCATCATTTCATGTAATCCTCAAAATCCAAAAGGGCATGTGTGTCTTGCCCAATGTCTTGCAATTAATAAGTGAGAGTCAGAAATTAGAATCTCAAATTCTCTTATTAAGATACTAACATAAGCCATGGCCATGAATAAAGCTGACAAGTTGGGAGTCAAATTGTGAAAGGCCTGCCAAATCCCATGAAATCTGACATTTGTAACTTAAATACTCAGTATGAAAGTTTAAGCTAATTCAAATATCACTCTGATAGATGAGAATCAAAATGGTAGCAGTTAATAAATGTTTTAAAACACCTAGAGAAATACTTAAAATGTTAAAAAATACACACAAAAAATCTCATTGAAAATTGAGAAAAGATCATTTACTTTTTTATCTTTAGCCCATTGTAGAAAACACCATGTGTGGAACTTGGATTTTTCAATCTACACAAAAGTCAATTAAATGATCTTGAGGATTTTTAAACAATTAATTTTCCTTCTTAGTTAATTCTAGTGGTGGAATAGAGAAAAGATTAGAGAACAGAGAGACAAGACACAGTTGAAAAAAGGCTCATATACTAAGAAAGAAGCAAGAGGAGGTAGTAGAGAAGATAGAAAAGACAACAACTCTTTATATCTTTTGTTTGGGGAGAAGTGGATATATATTAAGAAGCTGACATGTCAACACTGAAGCGCCCCAGACCTCCATGCTGGAAGTGTTCAATAGGTTGTTGGAAATACCTGTACTTCCAGAGAGGGGTCTGGGCTGCAAAAGTGGGTTTTACTGGTATATCATTGGCAAATGAAGCCACAGAAGTGAATGAAATCTCCCAGAATGAAAAAAAGAGGAGGGAAGAACTGACTATGGAAGATAAAACGACTGAATGTCAGTATTAAAGGATCAGCTAATGTTGGAATCCATAAATGATGGTGCAAATTCCACAAACCCTCCCAAGGGTGGAAACAGAGAAAGCATATTCTCAGTGACAGATGAGTCAAGAACAACAAAATGAATAAAATAAATGGAGAACAACTGGTAAGGGGCAGAACTGAATCTGTTTACTAGATGCTATGGAAGCATACAATCTCGAAAGAGAGAGAACAATCAAAAGGTGAGATGCTACAGAGGTCAAAGTCACTTAGAGCAAGAAGTCTAACAAATGCCAGCTAACAGAAAGCCTTACATGTTATTTATAAAATCAGAGAGGCCACCATGATGTCTATTTGTAAATACCGTCTAAGAAAGAAGCTGACTATGGAAGGTAAAATGACTGAATGTCAGTATCAAAGGATCAGCCAATGTTGGAATCCATAAATGATGGTGCAAATTCACACGAACACTCCCAAGGATGGGAACAGAGAGAGCATATTCTCAAACCTGTTGGGTACTGAACAAGAAGAGGTGCAGCCTGGGAAGGATAACGATGGTAAGAGATTTGAGTGTTGCTAAGTCAGGTGGCTAACTATAGAGTTCAGTGTGGAATAAGAACAAACAATAAAAGCCAGAAGGCACAGATGTCCAGTCCCTAACATGAAACTTGAAAAGTGATATATGTGAAAAGATCTCACTTAGGTCATAATGTATTGTCCCTTCTACATATTGTTGTTTTCACTTTAAAAATTCGTTAAGACTTTTTGCTTTTATGTTCATAAGGAATACTGGTCTATAGTTTTATTTTCTTGTAATGTCTTTGCTTTTAGTAACATAGCAATACTGTCCTTGCAGAATGAATTGGAAAGTATGTCCTGCTCTCCAATTTTCTGGAATGGTATGTATAGAACTGGCATAATTAATTTCTTAAATGTCTGGTAGAATTTAATAGTGAGATTACCTGAGCCTGTAGTTTTCTTTGTGGGAAGATATAGAACTACAAATTCAATTTCTTTAACTATAATGCTATTCAGGCTATAAGTTTCTTTTTGAGAAAGCTTTAGTAGTTTGCTAGTTTCAAGGAATTTGTGCTTCTTCAAAAGCTAAATTTACTGGCAGAAAGTTATTCGTATTTGCTTGTTATTCTTTAAATATTTGTAGAATTTGCAATGATGTCATCTTTCTCATTTTTGACAGTAGTAATTTGTAAATAATCAGATCTCTATCTGGTATGATTGTCCTGCTTAGAGTTCTTTAACATTTCTTGCAGCTCATGCCTGTTTGTGATGAATTATTTTTCAGTTTTTATGTCTAAAAAAGTCTTAATTTTGCCCGTGCTAGGTATAGAATCCTAGGTTGCTATGTTTCCCCCTCTTGGGAAAACTGTCTTGCTCCACTGTCTTCTATCTATCTAGCAAGGTTTCAGATAAAAAATCCCATAATCTTTACCTTTGTTCCTCTGTACATAATTTATCTTTTATCTCTATTACTTTTAATATTTTCTCTTTATCACCATCTTTAAGCAATTTGATTATGATGTCCTTCAGCACTTTGTACTTGGGGCTGAATTTCTTGAAATTATAGTTTATCAAATTTAGAAAAATTTCAGACATTATTTTTATACATATTCTTTTAGCCATACCCTTCCCCCCTTCAATGACTCTAATTACATGTATTTTATCTACTTGAACATAAACCACAGCTCACTAAGGATCTTTTTTGTTCAGACTTTTTTTCATTTTGGATAGTTTCTATTGCTGTTATCAGGTTCACCAATCTCTTCATCAGCAGTGCAAATCTGCAAATTAATCCCAGGAATTTTATCTTTTCAACTTTAGTACTGCAGTTTTCGTCTCTAAAAATTTGATTTGGATCTTCCATGTCCTCTATTTAACTCATTCAATCTCTCCTCTAGCTCAGGGATGCGCAGTTAAAGCCTGTGGGTCAAATTCGACCCACTGCCTGTTTTAGAAATAAAAAATTGTACCCCAATATACAGACATATCCACTAGTGTACACATTATCCATGTCTCCTTTTATGCTACAACAGAGTTGAATAGTTACAACAGAGGCTGTATGGGCCACATAAAACTAAACTATCGACCATCTGACCCTTTCAAGAAAAACTGTAAACTCCTGATCTATATTAGAAGACAAATATAACTGTTTTATTGCCTCTAATTCTATTATCTGTGTCATTTCTGGGTTGGTTTTGACTGGTTTTTCTCCTCATTATGGTCATATTTTGCTTGCTCTTTGTATGACTGATACGTTTTGACTCAATCAATTTTACCTTTTTGAGTGCTGGGTATTTGTCTATTCCTGTAAATACTCTTGAGCTTTGTTCTGATGCACAGTTAAGTTACTTGGAAAGATTGTGATTCTTTCAATCTTGTTTTTAAGTTGTTAGGTAAAACCAGAGCAACATGTAATCTAGGCCTAATTTTGCAGCACTATGGAAGCAAACCCTCCCGAGTACTCTAGTTGATGCACGTGAACTTTAAGATTTTTCCACACTGGTTTCTGGGAACAGGTCCTATCTGTAGTAGTGAATGAGCTTTGGGACTTCTTCCTTCTAATTCTTTAGGTTGGTTTCCCCGCAACCTTGGGTAGTCTCCTCACACACGTGCTGATCTATACTCAACTGAAGACAGAGGGAACCCTCTGCAGATCTCTGGAACTCTGCACAGCACTTTCCTCTCCAGCTCTCTGCCCTGGAAACTCTAGCCATCGTGGCCTCCTTAGAGTCCCAGTCCATCTCAACTCAAGGTGCTTACTAGGCTCCATCTGGATGCCCCCTCCCTAATCATGTCGTGGAAACTCTCCCTAGGCACTAAGCTGGAGCAATTGTAGAGCTCACCTCATTTGCCTCCTGTCTCTTAGGGATCACCTGTCCTTTCTTGCCTGCCGTCCAATATCTTGAAAACAGCTGTTTCATAAATTTTGTCCGGGTTTTTAGTTGTTTCAGGCCGGAGAGTAATTCCAGTCCCTGTTACTCCATGTTGGCCAGAATTAGAAGTCCTAAAAGCTACTAAAATTTTCCAAACAGGGAAAATTGCTTAAAGGTTAAATGGAAAATCATGATAAAGTAGATGGGACCTAACTATATTATTTTATGTATTTAAGGAAAGAAATTTTTCTTCATGTTTATCATCATGGTATTTATTACTATTTTTACAGGATAACCAATTAAGTAACTAATTTATCCATCAAAATATATTTTATTGTTAGGAGTCAGTCCAACCTACTGCTGCTGGTAATGAAATAAAAATATTTATCAATCAATTTTTAAATTACCTCTACATGTGAATTCAACAATTCCACTGAGTATTTCTTCAAAACATGTAACAATAAGTAACTGAAAATATATTTACATGAACCTGTGAGACAAGTTATATTTTCCTATCCCACTTCATGTGGAATATTTATGTAATGCCTTTTTAAAAGTTTTTTAATGTTGATTAATGTAATTTCAGAATTATAGAAAAGTTGTAAAAGTAGTACAAAGAATTCCTAGTCCCTTTTCCCCCAAACATTTTACCATGTTTGTACACAATGTTTTAAAACCATTCAAGAGCACACTGTAGACATGTCATCCCTTTACCCAAAATACTTTAGTGTTTATTTCTTAAAACAGAGGCACTCTCTTATACAATCACAATGCAATACCACGGATACAATATTTGTATCTATAGATTTTATTCACATGCCGCCACTGTCCCACTAATGTCCTTTACTAAGGGGGGGACAGTGTTGAGAAACTACTGCCCTCAGGCCAAATCAGGATGGCTTCCAGTTTCTCAAAATTAAGTTGAGCTGGAACAGACATGCCATTCATTTACATGTTTTCTGTGGCTTATTTGGGGATATAAGAAGAGAGTTGAGAAGTCACAACAGACTCGGTGTGGCTCAAAAAGCCTAAAATGTTTGTTATCTGGCCCTTTAACAGAAAATGTTTGCCAACTCTCTAGCTTTAGATTAAAATAAAAATTTTTTCCTGGCCGAAGATTTAGTTAAATTTAGTTTTCATGTCTTGTTGGTCTTCTCTAATGAGGTATTCCTCAGTCTTTGTTTGTTATGCTCTTGAAAAATTAGAAGAGTAAATGACATTTATTTTATAGAATGCCCCTTATTTGCATGTCTGTTTTCTTATGCTTACATTTAGACATTTACACATTTTTGCAATAACAGCACAAAGGTAATATTAGGTCCTTCTCAGGATGCACATAACATTTATTTGTCCTATTGTTGGTATTTAGATGACTTCATTAAGGTGGTGTCTGCCAGGTTTCTTCGTTGACATTATTATTTTTCGCTTTATAAATAATACATACTTGTGAGGACACACTTAGAGACTATGTAAATACTTTGTTTCTCATCAGATTTTAAACCAATAGTTTAAGCATTCATTGATGATTTATGCCTGAAACAATTACTGTAGTGGTTGCCAAAGTGTGATTTCCTAGTTCTGGCATTCCTTCTACTTTTACTAGGTACAATTCTTCTGTAAGGAAAAGCTATCTCCTCTGCTTCATTTACTGAATCATTTTTTAACTCAGTGTAGGCTTCTTAACTGTCATTTTATTATATGGATTGTAATCCATTGCTATAATTTATCTTGATGATCAAAGTGCCCATGATTTGGCTAAAAGGAAGCCTCTTCAAGCTGGCTCCCTTGGAATCCTTCTGGCATGTCTCCATCATTCTTTGAGTGCAGCAGCTTTTAAGTAATAGCAAAAATGTGGAAATTATCCAAATGGCCATTAACGTAAAAATAAAACAAAAGCAGTGTGAAGACAATGTAGAGAATGAAGTAGAAGATATATACACAGAACAATAGTCAAGTATAATGTCAGACTTTAAAAAGAAGAAGAAGAAATACAGGCATATGTTTATATGTGCTTATAATTTTCTTGAAAGATACTAACAATGCAGGGTTAGCATTAACTCTAGGACTAAAACTGTGGAATTCAATGTCTTGGTTTTTATTTACAACCATCGACTGTTGGACATTTTTAAAATCATTTTCAAGATTAATACTTTTAAATTTAACATTTGCAATTAAAATATTATAAAATTAATTTATATCATTGGAACAGTATATTTACAGACTCATTAAAATGGGTAAAATCTTGTGTTTTCTGTAAAATTCTTTTCTAAAAGGATGTATTAAGTATCTTTCAAGTCCCATGTATAATCAACAAATTGTGACTGGTTAAATACAGCCAGATATAGAAAACTATTTTTTACACTGTAGCCCTTGTGATATTAACTATGACACCCAAGATTATATTCAAAGCCTTACTTTCCCCTTTGAAACGTATCCTCTTATCCTGATATTTTTATGGGGGGAAAGGGATGTGGGATAGAGAGGATGGGACTAAGCTTATAATCTAGATACCAATATACCAATAACTTCTTTTCAAGATCACCTAATATAGTTTTGAAAATGACAGGATCTAACACTTGAATGAAATGTTTTATTGAAAGGCTGACCAATATAATGCTTACCTAGTGAGTCGTTTAGGTGGAGGCCGCTCACCAAATTTTCTGGGGAAAATAAAGAAGAAAAAAATTAAATAGGCTATATGACATAAGCATTTTAGGAAACATGAAATCTCCTTCATAACATATACTTCAACCCTACTGACCACTGAAGAGACAAATCCTCTGGTAAACATCAATACCCAAAAACAGCAAAATACAAAAATGATTCCTCAACAAAAACAGCACACTTGAAGTAGGCCTCTGAGCATGTAGCAGACTGATTAGATGAAGATTTCCGGTACCTTTCAGAGATACTTTGCAAACAAAAACCACTAACCAAAGTCCCTGTCTCACACCATCTACAGCACCCAGAAAAATCCTCGCAGCCCAAGAGGTAGTGTAAAGGTCACAAGTGTTTATCACGAGCCAGCACTGAGCTATACATTTTTTTAAAAAAATTAAATCTTTATTATTCAGATTATTACAGTTGTTCCTCTTTTTCCCCCCCATAGCTCTCCTCCACCCGGTTCCCACCCCACACTCTGCCCTTACCGCCCCCTCC
>NW_006296221.1:858000-868972 GCF_000327345.1 Myotis davidii
ACTGGGAGGAATTGACCTCCAGGCCAACTGGCTGTGAGAATCAGCTGTGTCTACGGTGGGAGAACTTCTGTGCTGGAGACACCCTTCTAGGGCAAGACTTGCTTCAGTTGGGCTTTGGTGCTCACTGAGTCTGCCCCCTGAGTGTGCCTTATGGATCTGAGGAGTTGTAATCTGGATGGTCCCACTCTGACCCCTGAGTACAATGGCTCTTGGATCTCTAAGGAGATGCTAATTTAGCCTCTGCCTGAGGCTACCCAGCAGGAGCTCAGCTGTGAAGGAATACAAGCTGCTGTGGGGCCTTGGGCCAGCTGCAGTTTGTTAGGTAATTTTCAGATTGCCAAGGGCCAGGCCTTTCATATGCAAAAGCCGGTGCACAGTTTGGGCGGGGCAGGGTCTCAGGGGATCAACAGGGTGGAGCAAGCAGCTATGGCTGCTCCTCAGTCCTGCCCTAAGAGGTCTTGCTTCTCAGTGTCCCGCGCTGCAAGCACCTCAGAGAAAGCCACTGTCGAGGTCCGACCAATGCCAGACAGTCTAGCCCAGCCGTGGGCAAACTACGGCCTGCGGGCCGGGTCCGGCCCATTTGAAATGAATAAAACTAAAAAAAAAAAAAAAAAAAAAAAAAAAACACAATAGCCTCTCCCCGTATGAGTCTGGGTCGCCAGAGACTCGTCCGGGACTGGAGGGATCTTGAGACCCTCTCCCAATTGAAAAAGACAACCGTGTCCTCAGCTGCCAGCCCTTTCTGTGTGCACCTCCGTACCTCTGCACTTTACTTCCACACCGCACCTCCTCTGAGTCTCGGTATGCTTTTCTCTTTCCTTCTAGTTGTAGAATTTCCAATCAGCCAGCCTTCCTGTGGTTCTGGATGATGTCTGTTTTATCTTTTAGTTGTATTTTTGAAGTGGTTGTGCGAGGCAGCAATTTCTGGTGTTTACCTATGCCACCATCTTGGTTTCTTGAGCTATACATTTTTAATACACTCTCCTCTTTAGTCAATATAAAATAATTCTGTAAGGTGTGTATTTGCCCATTTTAAAGATGTAGAAAGCATCTTTCCCAATGTTACAGAGTAAATAAATGGCAGCAGAGTTGAGATTTAAACCTCCATGCTGACTACATAACTAGCATATGGTATACTCCCCTTCATAAAGAAACTAGAGGCCCGGTGCATGAAATTCGTGCACAGGTGGGCCGGGCTAACCTCTCGCAATCTGGGACCCATTGGGGGAATGTCAGGCCTAAACCGGCAGTCGGACATCCCTCTCACAATCTGGGATGCTGCATGCACCAGTGACTATACTTTTCATACAGGTGAAAGGCATCTTGCTATTGTATGGGCAGCTACATTTTTTTGCCCTGATTATAAAAAGTAGTACATAATATGATCCTTCTGAGGCAGTAGTACCATTTTCCACATCTTATGGGGGGTTGGGGGGGACACAAAAGCAGAGAGAATTGGTGTTGTCACACAGTTGTAAGTGTCAGAATCAGGGCTGACCACAAAACTGCAAGCCAGAGTCGATGCATGTAATTGCTGCATCATCCTGTTTTTTTCTTCAGTGTTGGAGTAGCTTTGCCAGGTTTTAATTTTTAAATCTAAGAGACTGTTCCCAATATATAGGGTAGAGTCCCTAGGCCTGGCTGGTGATCAGGGCCATATGTGGGGTGACCAGTGGGCAGGGCGATCGGGGGTCCCCGCTGGCACCCACCTTGGCTGGCGACCTGGTGCCACCCGCTGGCTGGCCCTGCCCCCCAATTGCCGCCGCTGGTCACCTCCCTCTCAGGGGACAGACGCTCAACCCAGGATTGGGGGCAGCTCCTGCATTGAGTGTCTGCCCCCTGGTGGTTAGCACATGTCATAGTGACCAGTCATTCTGTCATTCAGTCAATTTGCATATTAGGGTTTTATTATATAGGATAGGCCAGTGGTCGGCAAACTCATTAGTCAACAGAGCCAAATATCAACAGTACAACAATTGAAATTTCTTTTGAGAGCCAAATTTTTTAAACTTAGCTATATAGGTAAGGTACATTGTTATGAACTTAATTAGGGTACTCCTAAGGCTTAGGAAGAGCCACACTCAAGGGGCCAAAAAGCCGCATGTGGCTCGTGAGCCGCAGTTTGCCAACCACGGGGATAGGCTAAATGGACTAACAGAAGCCTTTCAACTAGTTGGCAGAGGGCATTACTCAAGGGCAACCTGTATTACTATTTTTTAGTTGTAACTGCTTATGCCAAAATAACTAAAGGAATTAACTATCTATACATATAAAACCCTAATATGCAAATAGACTGAACAGCGAAACAACTGAACAACTGGTCGCTATGATGTGTGCTGACCACCAGGGGTGCACACAGAACATGGCAAGCGTCGGCGGCAGAGTGCGAAACATGGCAGGCATTGGCTGCGGCAGGATGGTGGAGCAGATTGGGGCGCTAGTCGCTGTCTTTGGGGCAAGCCTCTGGTGATTACTGGAAATTCTTTGCTCCTGCGCACTGCAGTCCCGCTGGGAGCTTGCACCTGCTGCTGGCACTGGCCCCTTTACACCCACTGCTGCCGCCAGAGCCACCGCTTGCAACCACTGCTGGCACCCAGAGTTGGCCCCGATTGCTTGGCACCGTCAGCAGGTGTGAGCGGTGGCTGCTGGCCCTGATCGCCCCTCAGGGCTTCTCCACTTCTCCCTGCTCCTGAGGGGCGATCACGGCTGACAGCCACCTCTCGCGCCCGCTGTCAGCCCCTCTTGCACCCAGCCAGCGCCGAGCCACTACTCGCACCCGATGCTGGCTCCCAGCGCCAGTCCCGATCACTCAGTGCTGGTCCTGATCACTCAGTGCCATCAGCAGCTGCAGGCCCCAATCGCCCTTGAAGGCTTCTCCACCTCCCCCTGGTCCTGAGGGGCAGCTGGGGCAGCAGCCAGCATTGGTACCTGCTGACAGTGCCAGCCCCGCTCACATCCACTGCTGGTGCCAGCCCCAATCACTCTGCGCTGTCAGCGGGTGCGAGAGGGGCTGGCACCATCAGCGTGTGGGAGCAGTGATGGCGGGAGCAGGGCTGCCGGCAGACAGGGGATGGGGCCGTGGCAGGAGGGGCTGGGTGGGGGCACAGAGGGTGGGCTGAGACCCGCTCCTCTACCCACTGCAGCCTCACGGCCCACAGTTCCTTTCAAGGTGTATGAATTCAAGCACTGGGCCCCTAGTGATGTTAATAAAGACAAATAAGTTCAAGAAGAATCTAACTCCTACATGGTAACCTACTATTTCCTCTGAATAGGAAATAAGGTCTTCCTGAACAGATACATGAAGGCATAGCACTTGAAGAAAAACAACCAATAAAATTTTATTTTATTTTATTCTTTTAAGCAAGATTGCAGTTATAAACAGCTTAAATAGCTTGTTCACAAACACGGTTACAGGCTGTGGAGCCTAATTTGACTTAAGATTTCTCTATATTTGTGATGTTCCACAGTTATTAATTTTGATGATAAAAGTTTTAGAAACCCATGCAGCTCATTTTGTTGGGTAATTTAATGCTATATGATATTGTTTATGACCTCATAATTTATAAACAATGGGTGTCTGTGACTATGAATAGTTTGGTATTTTCATTAACCCTCAAATATTGAAAAGTGGCTTTAATTGAAGTAGCACCAAAAAATGAGCCAACAACCCACATTTCTGTAAGAAGAATTATTTATTATTCTCTTTGATTTTACCCAATCGGATATACGATTTTTAAAATAAAAAACAAAAACCAAACCAAAAAAATATAATGTTTTAGTAGTAACATCAGCAAAGCTGTTAAGAACACAGGTTTTAGAAACACTAAACTGTTGATTAACCCATGATTTGCAGTTATGGAATGAAAGGCAAAAATCTACTCCTAATCTTTTTTCATAGAAAAGATTTTTTTGAACCTTCGAAACTGATTAAATGTAGCATTATAGCGTATGATTAAAGTAAAAATGCCTCACTAGTTTTGATATAGAATCCTATATGATAAAAGCCTAATATGCTAAGTGTCCGGGCATCCGTTCAACCAATCAAAGCGTAATATGATGATGATATGCTAAGGCCACTCAACCACTCACTATGATGTGCACTGACCACCAGGGGGCAGACGCTCTGACCAGTAGGTTAGCTTGCTGCTGGGGTCTGGCCAACAGGGACTGAGCAAGATGGACTGGACACGCCCTGGAGCCCTCCAGCGGTCCCTCCCTGTTTGGCCAACCTCCCGCGTCCCTCCCCAGCCCCGATTGTGCACCGGTGGGGTCCCTCAGCCTGGCCTGACCCCTCAGGGGATGTAAGAGAGCCAATTTTGGCCTAATCCCGCAGGCCAGGCAGGCCAAGGGACACCACTGGTGTATGAATTTGTGAACCAGGTCTCTAGTATTTTATAAAACCCAGGGAGTTTAAGATATCTCTTTGCTTATATATTTTAAGAGCAAAGTTAACTTTATAAAGATAAAGTGGGGTGCAGCCAGAATCTACCTAACAACTTAAAATGCTAAAAATTTTAGAGACAGTTAACAAATGAGATAAAACTTTTCAGTGATGCCACTACCCTACTAATTATTCCAAATATCAAACATCTTTGGGATGTAACACAGGATCTAACACAGGTTTATTACATGATTAGTTTATTATATTCTGATTTAAGTGTAAATTTTCTTTCCTGCTGCTCTAAAATGATTTAAAAATTAAATTAAAAAATTAATGTTAACAATGGTCTTCTTTGGAATACCCATTAAATGAAGTCAACAATTACATAAGCATGCTTGTGCATCACTCATCACTCTTGCCCTCATAGGAAACATGAACAAGGGAACACAAGCGTTCGCCTCTGAGCTAGAACAGCATTTCAACATGATGCACCGTTCTCCAGGTATCATCCTCAGGCTAGGAATCTTACAAACATTAATAAGATTGCATTGTTTCTTCAGTATATAATAAAGCATCTCTAATAATTGTTGTGTGCATCCCAATCCTCTTTTTGAACCAGAAGTTTGACCAACCAAGATCTTTTCATAACAGGTGTATGGTGTATTTAACATTCCAAAAAACAAATAAATACAAAAGTAAATATTTAAGTACCCTAGGGACACTATAATCCCATGAAATAATAAATTAATTCCTCACTATAACAAAGAATCACTGCTATCCAATTTATCTTTTTGATATTAGAGGTTGTCATTATCTCATTGGCATGAGTAGATTTTTCAAATTTTATGCATACTAATGAAATGTAATTTTGATTAAATGTAATAATCATTCTTGTTACATATTTAAAGGGAAAAAATTATTATTATAGCCTGTTGGGGTTTTTTTTTTTAAGTGATAAGTGACAGCTTAGATAATGTTGGTTATGCCCATGTCCATTCCTTCTTGGTCTGTTCTGTACTTTTCCTTCAGGCTGGGACTGGCAAATGAAACACAAAAATCTATGTACCATCATTACCTAATAATGTTCATATAATCCTATGGCTCAAGAAAATTTACATTATCCAAAATATATTGTTATATGTATAACTTTAAGCTGCCAATTCATTTTACTTTAACTTCACTAGCTTTCCCCTTCTAAAATAACAATGCTCTTGTAGTCAAAGTAAGAAAATGTTAATTACATAGTTAAATTACATAGTTAAATCTATTTTCATATACCTGGAAGTGTAAAGTTTTTTTTTTAAGTTTTCCTTAATCATTAAATATTCTGTAAATAATATTGAGGTTCCCACATATCCTCCAATCCATAAGATTTTTCAAATAAAAAAAATCTATATAAACACTACACGTATATTACATACTTCCTTTTTGTTCACCATGGAGATGCAATATTGTTTTCTCCCATAACAGACACATTTGCTTCTATATTTACCAATCTGCTAAGGAAGTATATGACCACAAATGTATTGAAAACAAACATGATAAAAGCTATCAAAACTTCACCATCTTAACACCTTTTCTAGCTAATAGATGTTTCACACGAGAAAACCAAGTCAAAAACCAAGGCAGGGGCAGAGGGGAAGACAAGAAAAAACTTTTTAAAACATAGAAAAATTTAGTAATTGTACTGCTACAAAACAAAATAAAAACCCATAACACAACATTAGACCTTCTATTTTAAAAACATAGAGCTGGCTGGAAAAACAACCTCAAGTCATGTGTGAAATTTATCTGCCCTTGGACTGTGAAACTAAAGTAATTTCCTCTATTTTTCTGTATTTCACAAATTTTCTGTTTAATGAAGAAATACAATTAAAATAAATTAAGGCAAGAAACACTGATGTGGTATTTGCAGAAAGGAAATAGAAAACAGCCTACTAAGTCACACAACTTTGAGCAAGACGTCAGCCTTTGTCGTGCTTCTATTATTAGTTTTGAACCTGCTCTTACCCTAAGAACTACATTAAATATCCAATACTGCTTAAAATTTCCAGGTGTAATCAATGGTCCTTGGCTACTGGAACAAAGATGACCAAAGTATGATGTATTCTCCTGGACTATCACGTTATGTAACATGTTTCATAAACAGAATATCCTATGGCCCCATCAGGTAGAGTAACATGCTCCCCTTCTTTCTCCTATACTGGGTAGAACATTTGAAAAACACTGTTTCCTTAATTTTTAAAGTTCATTTATCCTATCTTTTCCAATAATAATAATTTTAAAAAAACAAACTTAACTTTATAACAAACTACCAGCAGTTTGTAAAGAAACAGAAAGAATGGCAAGATATAAATGCAGAATGACGGAGACCATCATCTCCAGCCATTCTCAATAACTGGCTTTTGGGGTATCTCCAATATTACCAGATAAAGGGTATCTTCCCAAAAATCCATACCTAAAAAGAGATTGTTCCCACATTAAATCTTCAGTAGCCACCAGCCTCATTATCCAGATGGCACAACTAAGTTGTGAGAACAATGACTTCCATTAACATCACATATAAAGATCTTATATGAAAATCATGCACCTTAAAACCTATGGATGGCTTCAGCAAGAGGTGGCAATGAAATGATGAGCAAACTACTTCAGTTTCATGTATCCAGAGACTGACTGGGACAAACTGACATCAAATGCCTCCTATTGTGATGCATCAAGAGGAGCAAAGTGTCTCTTCTATGATATTACTGCCCCAAAAATGCAGAGCCTGAATCTAAGCATGAAGAAACATAAACCTAAATTGTGGAATAGTCAACAAAATAACTATACTTTAAAAGGATCAAAGTTATGAAAGGGAAACAAAAAATAAATAAAATAAAAACAAAAAACAAGGAACTGGCCCAGATTAAAAGAGACTGAAGGACTATGATAACTGAATACAATATACTATCCAGAATTTACTTCTGCTATAAAGAACATTACTTACATAAGTGACAAAATCTGAATTAAACCAGACTAGAGAACAGGATTATATCAATTTTGATTTTCTGGTTTTGATAACTGTACAGAGGTTATTACGAGAATGTCCTGCCAGGCCAATGTCGCTCAGTGGTTGAGCACTTACTCATGAACCAGGAGGTCATGGTTCAATTCCCAGTCAGGGCACATGCCTGGGGTTGGGGGGTACACCCCCAGTAGGGGCATGCAGGAGGCAGCTGTTGATGATTCTCATCATTGATGTTTCTCTCCCTTCCTCTGTAAAATTAATAAAAATATAATTTTTAAAAATGCAGAGAATGTCCTCGTTTTTAGAAACACTAGCTTTAGTACTTAGGGCTTGGTATCTACTTCTTTTCAAATGTTTCAGGTAAAGAGAGAGAGAGGGAGGGAGAGAATACAGAAGGATAAAGCAAATGTGGTAAAAATGTTAACACTTGTGGTATCTGTGTGAACTTCTTTGTAATATTCTTTCAATTTTTCTATAAATTGCAATTATATCACAATAAAAAGGCCACACTCAGAGAAGCACTAATCTCCTGATCAAGTTGCTTGCCTAACCCTGCTTGCCACGAAACCTGGTGGTGACAAACCTATCCAAAAAAAAAAAAAAACATCAGTGGAAGGTGACACATAAGATACTCTGTGGCCAGCTTCTTGGCATAGCTTTTATGTTGTTACGAAAGTTTTTTAAGAATTGCTTGCTGTTGCCCTGGCTGGTTTGGCTCAGTGGATAGAGCATCGGCCTGAGGACTGACGGGGCCCAGGTTCAATTCGGGTTAGAAGCATGTACCTTGGTTGCGGGCACATCCCCAGTAGGAGGTGTACAGGAGGCAGCTGATCGATGTTTCTCTCTCATCGATGTTTCTAACTTTCTATCCCTATCCCTTCGACTCTGTAAAAAATCAATAAAATATATATATATAAAAAAAGAATTGCTTGCTGTAGATTTAAAGTCTGATAATATCCAGTGCGGGTGTACACATGGTTAAAACAAAACTCTAATATACTGTTGGGAGTTTATATTTGTGCAATCTTTTTGGAAAACACTATTATAATTCAAGATGTGCATAGCTTTGGATTTCTAACCATTTCAATTCCGGAAATGGATTATTTAGGGAGACAATTGTGACTTTGCAAAAATAAAGTACCATTTGTATTAACAAAACAATTGAAAATCCATGTGTGCAACAAGGAATAAATTGCTGTTTACACAGCCCCTCCCAGTCATCCTATCCTATATAATAAAAGGTTAATATGCAAATCAACTGAACGGCTGGTCACGATGAAGCACACTGACCACCAGGGGGCAGACGCTCAATGCAGAAGCTGCCCCCTGGTGGTCAGTGCACTCCCACAGAGGGAGTGCCACTCAGGCAGAAGCTGTGGCAAACACAGCTGCAGTGGCAGGAACCTAAGGATGTCCGTCTGACGGCTTAGGCCGGCTCCCCGTCAATCGGACATCCCCTGAGGGCTCCCGGACTGCAAAAGGGTACAGGCCAGGCTGAAGACTCTCCCCCGCTTCTCCCCTATCCCATGCATGAACCTTGTGCACTGGGCCTCTATGCCTATATACTACATACAAAAAGCTATCCAGTTAGTAGCATTAATTTTTGAGTGAAGAAATAAGACCTACGTTCCATCCCCTCCCAAGTGCATATATAAAACAACAGGCACATCCTTCACATACTTATTAGTGGTAATGGTAAACAGCAGCAAAAATTCCATTTTGCTCTAGAATGCATTATATTCTTCTACAGATGTTTCATTCTTTACTAATTAAGTCTGGCTTAGGTAAATAGCAAAATGCAATTGCATTCTTTGGACTTCAACTGAAAGCCATTAATACACCAACTCTAGAATACAGGTGGCTTAAAATAAAAACAGAGAATGGCATGTAAGACTTTTAGCGCCCCGCCCCCACCAAACTACCTGAGTTGAGCATATTATTGCTGATAAAGCTCAAAAGTAGTAAAAATGCCATGCCACCAAATCTGTACAGATGGGTACTAAAAGACATGTACAAGAATGTTCATAGCATCATCAGACATAACCCCAAACCAGAAACAACACAATGACTATTGTCAAGGGTCAGATAAAACTACAGCAGCAGCCAACAGAGCACTATTCAGCAATGAAAGTGAACCAACTATCACTACACATGCGATGTTGAGTACTAGCCAAAGAAGCCAGACTCTAATACAAAAATGCATAATTCTGTTTACATGAAAACAAAAGCAAGAAGCAAAATTAATCTATAGTGTCTGACAGATTATAGGTTACCTATGAGAGGGAGGTACAGAGACTAGGAGGCCACAAAAAGGGCTTCTAGAGAGCTGTTAAGAATTCTTAAGTCTCCATCTGTGTGGTGATCACACATGCACATTCACTCTGTGAAAATTCACTCTAATGTACATTTATGATTTGTGTGATCTGCTATTCTGCAGGCATATTACTTAACTTAGAAATCTATTTCTTATACATATTGTTTAAAGTTTTTGGAATGAATGGCTGATTTTGAAAATAAGTTCTCTCCTGGCTGAAAGAAGTTCTTTCCTGGACTCTATTCCTATTGTCTTCAAATTCTATTTTAATATCAAAATTTTACAAGACAGTGACTTCTCATCCTCAATTACACCATTGCAGGATATATGTATTTCATATTAAAAAAACTTAAATATTGAGCCAATGAGGATGTATGTTCTGATGAAATTGGTCCTCTTTCCTTTCCATCCAAATTTCAGGTAAGATGTTCCAACACTCTTCTCTCCTACTTAGTAGGCAAGTGATTAGATACACTGTGGTCCCCCATTTGGCAAATCATCTATCACAAGAGTATACTTTTAAAAAAATCACTGATTATGCAATGCCATGAATAAATACTGAATATGTACCAGGATTAGAATGTTCCTGCTAATTTGAAAACTGGCTTCCTTTGCCTATCTCACTAAAACTGAGATGAATAGGGAGGAGAGAATGGTGTACCGTATTTGCCGGCGTATAAGACGATTTTTTGGCCCTGAAAAATATGCCTCCAAGTGGGGGGTCATCTTATACGCCAGGTACACTTCAGATAGACTGCCCATAGTGCTTGCCCCGTGCCATAGTGGCCTCCCGATGCCCACCCACTTCATTCCACATACCGTTCAGGCATCAGCAGCACTGCTGGGTGTATGCTCGGCTGTTATGCGATTTTGCTGTTATGCGATTTTACCACACTTTCAAAATCGCACACAGCCGACCATACCCCCAGTATGATAGCGCAAAATCGCGAATCGCGATACCATACTGGGTGTATGGTTGGCTGTGTGCGATTTTGCGAGTGTGGTAAATTCGGGTTACCGTATATTTCTTTACATATGCATTGAAGATTCGCGATTTTGCGATATCATGGTGCCTGTTAGAATGTTGAAAAGCTCGCACTTGCGCACTAGTGAGGTCCCAGGGAGATGCTGATGCAAGGGGGGACCAGACTCCTATAGTGACAGGGCGGGCAAACAGGGAGCAGGGACCAATCAAATCAGGCTTTGTATACAGCCAACAGCCAACCACAATACTGCCCCATTGTACAGTACAGCATAGAAAATGTTGACG
>NW_006296221.1:869101-891828 GCF_000327345.1 Myotis davidii
ATCTTTCTTCTATCATTGACAGTCCCTCTAGGTTGTGGGCTGCTTGCCTGTGTTCCTGAGAAGCATCTACGGTACCAGTCTATAGAGTGTGTTTTCTTTAGTGAATTACCGGTATGTTTACCGGTAATAAACTTGCACTGTTTTATGTATATGTTTGATTACATACAGCCTTGTGACAGTTTTCCTGCATGTCATAAGCATTTGAATATAAATTAAAATGTTAAAATCAAATCTGATATTGTTTTACCTTTTATTTGGTGTGTGGAAGGTGTGCAGAAGAGGGGGTAGTCTTATACGGCGAGTATATAACAAACTCTGTATTTTGAGTGGAAATGTTAGGGGGTCGTCTTATACGCCCAGTCGTCTTATACGCCGGCAAATACGGTAATTGTTTTCTGAGATTCTGGTTCCTTTCTTCTTTCATTAACCATTTAACACACATTTAAATGCCTACTGTGTTAGGCACTGCTCTAGACCCTTGGAACACATAGCAGCAATTACATTTAAGCATGGCTCCTATCCGTATCAAATGCACTACAATAGCAGCTACAGGAGGGCCATCCTTGGGCTACATACCATGCATGCGTATCTCACTTCATTCACATATCAATCTTACAAGGTAGGTGCCACTATTCTCAGCTTAGCAACTACTGTGCTCAAGTTCACAAAATGGTGAATTTGGTCCAAAATGTAACTAGAGTATAATGTTCACGATTTTCCATATTGTGTACATTGAAATAGAATTTAATTGCATGTGAAGAGAGTGCCCAGAGAATAAATTTTTATGGGAGAATTATAAAATGCACTAATTGATGCTAAAACTTTCTATAATACAGCATAGATTTAATTTGTTTAAGTGAGGGGTCGACAGAAAACCTGAAAGGAAACTGTCATTCATTATCCTCCTAATAACTTCAGCTACTGATTAAATTTTGTAAGGGTTAAGAGTAAACTTTTCTTTGATTACTAAAAAGTGAGAAAATGTTTTCTAAAGCTGTAAATGGATAAAATTCATGAAATCTAAAGACATCTGCCATGGGAGCCACGCCTTGGCTATTGAATACATGTAAGTATATACCATAGACACGTGTATGACTGCATACGTGTATGTCATAAATTTGACAATTATCCTTGCATTTTCTATGAACAAGGGGAATAAATTACAAATGCAGTGGGAACTATGAAAGTTTCATGATTTTAGTGTTTAGACTATCAATCACTTTCTACAAAGGACATTTTTTCAGAGTTAAAAAGGACCAAGAATCTACACAGACATTTTCAGTTTAACAAAGAGGTTCGGCAGTCTTCATTTTTCTGTTGGTAGAAATTATACAAACACAGTACCAGCCCAACCTACATCAAACCATGTTTGGCTAATTTGTTAAACAGCCAAACCTTTAATACACAAGTTGGTATTCTAAAGTATTTTAATTCAGCAGGGCATCTGCCCTTTATTTTCCTTTTAAATACTGTAGATTAGAACACTTATAGATGGTATAACCCAAATAAGGTCTATTGCATAAAGGAAAAGCTATGATTCAGGTTTGTAAGGAGTTGCTGTTTCAAAGAAGCATGTCCCTAAAGGCAAAAAATTGAAAATACCAATTATCACCTTAAAACATGTAACATAGGACAGTGAGTTAAAAAGGAGAATATGCAATATGCAAAAATAATAAAATAATCAAAATTCGTATGTTCAGAATGGAGAAAAGCTTTCCAAAATGTTTCTAATAACACCATTATATGCATTAGGAAATGGCATTATGCTTGAGTGTTAATACCCAAAACAATACATTTCTTTTGAATTGTAATTTAGCTTTCTGTTATCACATGTCATATTATAATCATCAAACCTACATTTGTGGTAAAGCCAAAAACCACTCTGAAGAAGTGGTCTTAACCACAATTGAAAGCTTAAAGGATGGCTTCCTGCCAACGTGTATCTGAGCCATTAACCTGTCACACTGCCTTCATGCATTGCTAGGACAAAAAAAAAAAAAAACAGCCCCAGCAGCTGGCCTCCCAGGAGATCCTGATGGTACAAAATCTGACAGCAAACTGGTTTGCCTTGGGTGGCACTACAGGCAGCCTAATACTTCAACTACCATTCAAGGAGGTTCTGCTCAGCACAGGCAAAAGGAAAGATTCTGAATTGAGGTTTACTATGAAATAAGTAAAAGTATTCAAGCCCTGGCCAGTGCTGGCTGGCATGGTTGTCCTGTACACTGAAGGGTCAAAGGTTTGATTCATAGTCAGGGCACACACCTGGGTTGTGTGTAATGGGAGGCAACCAATTGATGTCTCTCTGGCATCAATGTTTCTTTCTCTCTTTTTTCCCCCCCTCCTCCCCTCCCCTCTTCTCTCTCTCTCTCTCTCTCATCTATCACCAATGGATTTCACGTAACCCCCTTACACCTCCTCCTTTGATTATAATGTATAAAATAAGATGCAAAACTACCATTATCTGGAGCATTTTCTCAATCTGTTGAGATTTTGCTTCTAGGCAATGTCAGTTTGGCTCAAATAAACTCAAAAAATCCCCTTCAAGTTTAAACCTTAGTTTACATGTTCTCATGCAAAATGCCTTGCAAAGCCACAATGCCATAGGTTACTGTTGTTACTAGCACAACAGTAGCAATGTTTGTTAATGAGACATGTTGACATGTCAAAAAAGTGATAATCCAGTTTCTAACAAATTCTATGAAGAACTGATATCAAGATCTAAATGGGGCTACTAACAATACACCTGAAAAGGAGTCCTTAGAAGTTTATATTCCTTCATGTAGTTTTGTTGAGTCTGAAACTGAAGGGTGATAAGAAAAAAATCTACGATATTCTAACTTAAATTACAGTGGCTGGAGAGTGAGAGATAGAACTCTAACAAACGACCTCTCACATCCCTTGTTTTTGCTGGTTGGAATTCCAGATTAATTTACAGGTGGCTATTTTGGAAGCTTTACCTCTGCTGGGCATCATCTAAACCAACCCCTCGCCCCCCCCTTTGTTTACATGTGGGCTTTCTGCACTGCTACCCCAGCCAATCTACAAAAGCAGCCATTTCTTCTTCCATAGACCCTGCTTCACCTTCCCCCATCCCTTTTTGCCTACAGTTCATGTAATTTCTTTCAGGCAACCTCCTTCTCCTCCCTCCCCACTACTTGAAGTATAAAAAATCTTGCAAAACTCAGGTATGGCAAACATGCAGTTTTTTCTACCTGGCCATGCTGTTGGCTGTTGTTTTTTAAAAATATATTTTTATTGATTTCAGAGAGGAAGGGAGAGGGGGAGAGAGAGAGACAAATATCAATGATGAGAGGGAATCATTGATCGGCAGCCTCCTGCACGCCCCACATTGGGGATTGAGCCAGCAATCCCAGTATATGCTGTTTGGGAATCAAACCGTGACCTACAGGTTCATAGGTCCAACGCTCAATCACTGAGCCACACCATGTTTAAACCCCATGCCCCCAAACTGGTCTTTTAGCTAGCGTTTTTTTGCTGAATAAAACTTTACTTACAAAAAAGACTTTCAGCCATGGAAATTAAAGATTTTTAGTTTAACATTTTGGCACCCAAATAACGGGCCACGCTTTGAAAAAGCAGAAAGGAATGCTGCTGTCCGGACTCACCGTGTGACATTAACAGAACCACCAGATGTGCTCCTTTTTTCTACCCCTCTGATACCCTGGATTGAGCAAACCTACACCTTGTGATAGAAGCACACGGTTTTATTGGAAAGTGTATTCCCTCAGTAAAGTGTCTGGAAGTAGCACACAAAATGTGATGAGATTGCTCCCTCAGTGTCCCTGTGGGGTGGGTTCCACGTTCACATCAGAATGTGATGGAAAGAGCCATCCTCCTTCCTCAGACTGGTGGGTTTAAGGGGAAGCCCTTAACTACCTTTGTAGTTTATCTTTGTCTGAGATCATTGAGCTCAGAATGACATCTTATGGACATTGCATGTAATTACTGTTTCTCCCAACCCCCACTCCACCAATGCTATTTAAGTTTAGGTATGGAAACTGTGAGAATGAACTTTTCCATGCTTAAAAGAGTACTCACCCATTTACTGGGAAGGAGAACTCACAAAACAGCAGCCTACAGACCTGAAAACAACTTCCCCATCCATTATTGGTTGAAAGGATTTTAAATTGCAGGAGTCAAAACTCCAGCCTAGCTGGCATGGCTCAGTTATGAACCAGGAGGTGACCGTTTGATTGAGGGCTCCATCCCCAGTGTGGAGTGTGCAGGAGGCAGCCTATCAATGATTCTCTCTCATCAGTAATGTTTCTCTCTCTCTCAATTCCTTCCTCTCTGAAATCAATTAAAAAAAAAACCCACAACAAACATCCTCCAAAACTTCCAGTCACTCCCCTAAAACACTAAAGGGCTTTTAAAATAAACAAGGTTGATTTGTGTGCATTTCTTTTTGTCTAAATAGGCTAAAAATGACAAGTTAGAATTGCTCAGAATGTTTTTCTCCCTTCTAAATTTAGACTGACAAGAGAAAATATTTGTGAAGCAAGCTTCTTGGGCCTAAGGTATGGATATATTTTGAGACTTATTTGTACTAGGATGGTTATTTCTGAATGAGTAGGAAGAGCACTGTAAATTGGACCAAGAAAGTTCTAGAAGGTTTATAAAGAGAAATCTTAAAAAAGGGAAATTTTATATCAGGTAAAGCTGAATAAGATTTCATTTAAATAAGCAAATTTAAATATCAAAAGTAAACTGATACAAGAGATTTGTTCTTTTTCACTGGGTTAAAAAAACAGTTTTTTCCTGTATTTATCATTCTGCTCCAGGTAAGATATTATGAAAAAGTTTTCTACTTAGAAAGCACAGATTCTATGTTTTATTAAAATAGCTGTGTTTTACCCTGGCTGGTGTGGCTCAGTTCGTTGGAGTGTCATCCCTTGCACCGAAGAGTCGAGGGTTTGATTCCCGGTCAGGGCACATAACCAGGTTGCAGGTTCGATCCCCGGTTGGGGAGCATATGAGAGATAGCATATTGATGTTTCTCTCTCTCTCCCCCTCTCTCTAAAATCAATAAAAAATAAAACAAAATAGTTTTATATTGTCTTAATAGGTACTTGATTTACTCAAGAAAACAAATGTCTCTAGAATAAGAACTAAGGTTTTACTAACAATAGGTAATCTCTATTTTTGTTTCATTATCTCTTATAGTCATTTTGAGTAAATGGATAATTTAATATTGCTTTAAATTTCTCAGGGTTCTTAAAGAGACTTTCTTAACCTGGAATTGGTTTTGAGTTATTTGAATGGCTCCTGGAATATCTCTAATATTTGCTCTCCTTATAAAACAGAAAATTTAAGCTAAGCAGGCCAACTTGATATACTAAAATTACATGGAAAGCTTTGTCAAATAAAGAGTAATTATGTGTATTTTATATACTTTTTCATTTTTAATTTTAATTATCTCAAAATGTTATATTAGAGAAAAGCAAATTTCTTTGTCTCTGCATTATATAATCAGATCTGTAACATGTCATTTTAAGTATTTTTGTCATTTACAGTCATTGTTCTACTCTTATGCTTTTGCAAATGTGTTTCACCTTCAGGAAGATCCATGGAAAAGATTCTGACATCCTAAAACAAAGGTTTCTGAGAATAAAATTTCAGATATACCTTTAAACTGGATGAAGATTTATAGAACTCTAAATAACTGGAATCATTTAACACTGGCAAATGATCAAGATACAGAGGAATTAGTTATGGGACTGAATGACTGTGGATAATTAATTTTATGCTCTTTTGTTTAAAACATTGCTAATCTTGTTACTTAATGACCTAGAGCAACTTGGTAAGTTATACCTTTGTCGTTTATATTTTTCTGCCCACTTGATCCCTCCAGAGAAAACTCTTAATAACTATTATTTTCATAACAATATGATTATTTATAAAAATTCAGTAAGAATCTGTTCTCTTTATAAGAGGACACAATTGAAAACTGACTTTATTACCAAGGCAAATAGAATGGTAATGTTTGAGAAGATTTAAAAGAGCCTATATGATCAATTGTTATTCTTGTCACATTTATACAAATAATCAGGCCAAATTTATTGAAACTACTAGAAGACTCATGCAATAGATAAGTTATAATTTGGCAATATTTGATAAAAATTATGATTTAGAGCAGTGGTTCTCAACCTTCCTAATGCCGCGACCCTTTAATACAGGTCCTCATGTTGTGGTGACCCCCAATTTCATTGTTACAAATTGAACATAATTAAAACATAGTGATTAATCACAAAAACAATATGTAATTATATATGTGTTTTGGGATAGTCTTAGGCGACCTCTGTGAAAGGGTAGTTCGACCCCCAAAGGGGTCTCAACCCACAGGTTGAGAACTGCTGTTTCAGAGGAAATTGCATTTCAATAGAAACTATAATATATATATTAGATTCTGTTAACTATCTTTAAAGTTTTCTTTTTCACCTGTAAACTGGACTACATTCTGAATTCATTTAATTTTAAGTATTTGGCTACACCCCTCCAAACTAACATTCCATTTTTCTAAAATCCTCTGATTTGGAATTAAAGCGCAGCTAGATGACTTGATATAAACATCAGAGAAATCACCATAACAGCTCATGCTTAAACAACCTCAGTAACCGGTGCTAGGTAAGCTAGCACATCTGATGACCTCACCAGAGACATTCCAGGTGCAAAGCAGGAGAATCGGATGGCCACTGCTGGCCATCACTCCCTCATTAGAAGCTTTATGCCTTCCACCCAGAAATCTCGACTGACAACCTTACAGATGCGGAAACTGCATTGATAATGTAGGTGAACCATTAACTGTTTTCTTTTGTTTCAGTAAGAAAACACTTCTTTAGATGCCTAACTGCTTCCAGTAACCTTTTAGTAACCTTTGCTATACCTGTTGCTTCTTTCCATTATGTAGATCCATAAATCAAGTCCCAGCTAATATTAACGCTTGCTCAAAAGACTGAAATAACCACTTACACCTTTCCAGAAAAAGTTACCCTTCAAAGAAATGGAAATCCTCATCAGTGGCTGATAATACTAAAATATCTCTCATCACCTAGCTGTAATCTGTGGACTTCCCTCCTCCATGGGACATGATGGCCTAGGAATAAACCTTCAAAGCAACATGGGACAACACCCTGAACATGAAAGGGCCATTTAACCATAATTAAAATCATGCAAACATTCTACAGGAATGTTTTCTTCGAAAGATCTAAATGAAAAGGGGGCAATGGTAAGAAAAAAATTTTGATGCTCTAAATTACAATGGCCTGCGAATGAGAAACCCACAGAACTGTAACAAAAGACTTCTTGGGGTCCCGGGAGCACGCCTGCACCTTTCCCTTCCCCCTCTTCTTCCCTCTCAGGTGTGCACCTCCTAAACTTTTAAGGGACCCCAGGGGACTTGCAGCCAAGGAAGCAATGGGTAGGGGCCCCCTTTTCTCTTGACTCTCCAGTGAGCTGATAGTAGCCCTGCCTTAGCTCATTTCTCTCCCATAACATTTCTAGAGACAAAGCAGTCCCACCTACTCTCTTTCCTGTTGCTTCTATTATCCTAAGCCTTTTCTTGGTTCACTGTCCCAGCTTTAATAAATGTACTCTCAAAAATCAAAAACAACAATAAGATTTCTCACATGCTTGTTTTGCCTGTTGGAGTTTCAGATTAATTTCCAGGTGGCTATTTCCTCAGATTATTTTAGCCAGGCACCATCTAACTACGGAAGCCCCCTCTTGCTTACGCGTGGGCTGTCCAGACTGCTACCACAAGCCATGACACAGGAGCAGCCATTTCTTTATTCCGACTCTGCTGGCCCTGCTTCACCACTTCCACCCTTTTGCCTACGGCCCAAGTAAATCCTTTCAGACCACCTCTTTCTTCCTCCCCCCTGGTAGTTTAGACTCCATGACCCAAGACCAGTCTTTTGGCTAGTGTTTTTCATCAATAAAACCCAAGATTTTTACATTTAACATAGGAAAACCTGCATATACCAGATGCAGGTCTCCAACAAGTTCACCCAGGCAATTTTTTATTGTAATAACAATATTCAAATGCTAATATAAGACCCATTATGTCTAAGCCACTAATAATGATGTGGCTAACAATTCTGGGCTTTTAAAATGGTGATAGCACCTAAATTTAAGAAATTCTCAATGCTAAGTATAAATCTGAAATTGTCATTTTAATTGTTGATTTTCCCCCCTGGTTATCCACCAATACTTTGGTTTGGTTCTATTCCTCAAGAATAAATACTAGTGGTCTGGCCATTATACCAATGAACTGCTTACTGTGAAAGAGGAACACGACCTATCCTCCGTAAGTTCTTTTCACTTTTGGACTACTTCCTAGGACCTACCTTTTATGTTACCACACTCCTCAACTAGTTTTCAGACTCAAAAGCACTGTTCCCATATTATTCTAAACAGGAAGAATTTAGAACAAATATTCTTGTTTGTTCAGACTGCATAGAAATGTGGACAGGGCACGGAGGGGTGGTAAGCGGAAAAGAGAGAGAACACTGAAGTATGAGAGAGCAGTAAAAAAGACAGACAGATTGCTGAGCAAGTGTCAGCCACAAGCAGAAGAGAAATAAAAGAGTATGGCGTGTCTAGAGTCCATAAAAGGGCAACTGTCTACCTTCTAACAAACCAAATCTGGAAATCCCAAACATGGAAATGTTTTTGTTCAAACAACAGCTTTTCTTCTGTAGGCTATGAGCACAGATCACAATCATTCTTGCCCTATTAAAAAAAACAAACACAAAAAAACACCAAAAACTCACTGAGTATCTACCATGAGAAAAAACTGTTGAATAATTTCATAAACTATTTCCAAGTTTTGTCCCCCCAAAGTCCAGGTCTTTTCTAACAAAACACTCTAAGACTCACAGTTAGTCTAGAGCAGTTAGTCTAGTTCTCAACTTGTGGGTCGTGACCCCTTTGGGGGTCGAACGACCCTTTCACAGAGGTCACCTAAGACCATTGGAAAACACATATATAATTACATATTGTTTTTGTGATTAATCACTATGTTTTAATTATGTTCAATTTGTAACAATGAAATTGGGGGTCACCACAACATGAGGACCTGTATTAAAGGGTCAAGGCATTAGGAAGGTTGAGAACCACTGGTCTAGAGCTTCAGTCTCTCCCCATCTGTAAAACAGGAATGTTAAGTCTAACCAACTGGAGAGCTGTGTGAAGACTAAGGATGATATTCATTCAGTGCTACCTATCATGCACTCAAATTTTCTCTTTAGATTTACAAACCCCAACTCACAAAATAGCAGTGATGACAAAATCGTAAAAATTAATATCATTTCAAAAAATAAGAATGCTTTCTTAAATGTCTGCTCAGTCTCTCCATATGTAAATTAAGAAGTAGGAAGGTAATGACAGGACAGATAGCTATTTTAAAAACTTTGTATTAGCAAAAGTTCATTCATTTGACAAATATTTACTGAGTTCCTCCTATGACTAGACCCAGTCCCAGGGGTAGGTACACAGGAGTCAATAAAACAAAATTTATATAATTGAGGGGAAGGGAGTTGAGGGGATTTGAAAATTGGCTCCAGTTTAGTCTACCTGCTCCAAGTCACCCTTGTTTAATCTATACTTATATGGCTTAGTTTTTCCACAGGAATTTCAACAAAGAAAAAGATTGCACATTGTTCTTTTGCTTGGTGGTAACCAAAGAATATGGACACAGTTTTGAAGAAACAACTGCCACAAAGTGACAGCAGGAAACCCTGCACTCTCAGCAGGATAAACAGCATGAGGTAGAAAATGATGAAGTCCAGAAGAAACCGGGCTGAAATAATGATGAAAAACCAAGCAATGCTACTGATATGAGTAGGAAGAATTGGATACTCTGAAGTAGAGTAAGTAGGTCGGGTGGGGATGAGGGGATTTGGGGAAACAAAGTAATAGAAAAAAGGACTTCAACTCCCCCCTTCTCTGAATCCATAGACTCTTATTCTCTGCTTCCACCAAAAGTAGCAACACATGCCTGTACACACTGGTGCAAAGACAAATCCCATCAGCATGGTAGTGAACTCACTGGTTGGGAGTTACTACTTTATCTCTTGTAATTTCAAAACAGGATTTCTAAGTTTGGTATGTCGGACCCAGTTCAGAGCAGGAACTATGTATATCTGACTCAATTTCAAGAACTTGCAGAGAAAAATGAATTGTGCTTATTATCTTTTAGCCTTTTATTCAAACAAAGATTTCTTCCATTTTCAACTCCCAAGTATAGAAAGCTAATGTAGAATTTACATTGTTATGAAACAATTTACCAAAAATCTTTAGTCTGTTTTCTATTGAGGAAAAAACTGTATTTTAGACACAATCTTAAAACATACATATCACTCTATTTTATAAAACAGCTTTGATTAATGCCACTCCAAGACCATGCCTGTTATGTCCTATTCTCCACTCCTTAGACAATGTCCTGTAACAACCTTCACTTCAAACGATGAGGATGTTAGGGGGAATCCTTGAAGGTGATGAAGAGACTAGTGCGTACCATTAGAAACTACAGACTGACCTATCCCACTCATGTCTCAGCAAGGCAAAACAATACAAAACTAATACTGCTCCTGAGAGACATCTGTGATTATGGGAGGCATACACTTAGTGGAACTAAAACTATCCAATCAATATACACATAAAGTGTATACATTCTGTTTATTTCAGCATTTTAAAATTGAAACAAGTTTAAAATACTGTTTTCTATATTCAGTGCACTCTGATATTTTAGTTTTTATTCTAAAATATGTCTTATTGCTGGTTGTAACCCACTAAATCGATTTCTTGACTCACTAATGAATGGGCTACAACCTGCGTTTTGAAAACCACAGCTTTAGAAGATGCACAAAACAACCATCATCTTTCACTGATGAGTAAACACCCAAAGAACTGAAAACATCAGTTGAATAGTGATTGTTTATTGAATTCTAGGAAGATCAGAGGATAAAGTGTAAGACTCAAGTTACAGAAAAATGTAATAGCACTCCAGCCCCCAGAAGAGTTTCCTGTTCTGGCATTTAATCATCACCACTTTTAATAACTGGCTTCCTACATACACAACCCTGCACTAAGTGTATGTAATTTACACACATAAAATGCAATATATAAACTATATAATTATGTACTTGTTATATTTTAAATATATAAATTTATTTATTTATTTTGCCCAGATCATTCTTACAGCCTGTCAAAATAACAAAGTAAACTCTGACTGGGTGGTTCAGTTGATCAAAGCATCCATCGTCCAGTACACTAAAAAGGTTGCAGGTCTGATTCCTGGTCAGGGCACATACTTAAATTTCAGGTTAGTTGCCTGGTTGGGGCCCATAGGAAGGCAACTGACTGATGTTTCTCACATCCATGTTTCTCTCTTCCCTCCTCTCTCTCTAAAAAAAAAAAAAATCAATAAACATATCCTCAGATGAGGCTTAAAAATAGTAATAGCAGCCCCTGACTGGGTGGCTCAGTTGATTGCAGCATTGTTCCATTACACCAAAAGGTTGCAGGTTAAATTTTCAGTCAGGGCAGGTTCCATCCCTGGTTGGCAATCAATCAATGTTTTTCTCTCTCTCTCTTCCTCTCAAAAATAATAATAATAATAATAATAATAATAATAATAATGGAAACATGTTCACAAGTGAGGATTTAAAAAATAATAATAATAATGATCATAATAAAAAAATAACAAAGTAAGTGTTTGATCTGAAACACAGGTCAGTTGGCCCCAGAGCAAACCTAAGCTCTTGACAACTATTATAAACTCTTCCAAAAAGATAGGAGCTCCCAACTCTAGCTGTGCATCAAGAATCCTCTGTGGAGTTAAAACAGAACTAGCAAATAATTAAGAACTAACCCAGAAAGAGATGTTTAAAGTTGAATTAGAAAATATTAGAGACATATATTTTATAAACCATGTATCAAATATCATAGTTATGTCAGAAGAAATCTTTTTGGACAGTAGATACTATTGTGTGCCATCAGACATAAAATACCTGATTCAAATGATTGCCATCACTCATTATGGACTAGAATTTAATATAAAGCAGTTTTATCTTAGGTTTGATAACTAAATTCCTTTAAGAATTTAACTGCTGAAATGTCAAAAGGATCTTAATATAAGATAGTCTAGCTAATAAAGATTACAGACTGTACCAGTGTATTCTATTCAATTTATCTATTCATGATTTAAAACTCTATCTTCCCAACATATTTTCCTTCATTACCTAAAAGATAAATAATTCTGAACCCAATGTAACAATGAATTCAGCATTCTGCCTGGATTGATTCACTTCTACCACCCTTAAGAAATCATTTAGTAGCAAGCACACAGTACAAAACTAGGAGGTTTCCAAGGTTTTAAATAATAAAGAAATGGTTTTGCCTACATCACTCAAATTAAATGTTATGAACATAAAAACCTAAAAGATTTTTGATGGTTAAGGGGGTAATACAAAACCTGGAATCACCACGACTAGCAACCACAAATAACAGTAGGACTACATACCACAAACACATGAATGATTAACTGTATACATACAATACCACTATTAATAATGATTCATTTTCCTCCCAGTAAAAAATTCTGTGTAAGACAAAGCAAGCACAAACTATGAATGGTCCAAGTAAGAATTATTTTGTTTGATAAAATTAATACCCCAACTACTTCCCGTTCAGGCTACCTACCATGAAATAATAGCACTGCAGAGAAACTAGTCTGACACAAACCAGAAAGGTAATTACAGACTAACACATGAATAATCCTAAACTATCTGGTTAAAGAAATTACAACTCATTACTATTAAAATCTAGGGGAAATATCTACACTACTGTCTTCTCTAACCATTTCAAAAAGAAAGAAAATCCACTCATCAAGCTTGTGATATATAGCTTTTTCCTTACAAAAATACTACTGCCATAAATCCATAACCACATCTGCAATCTAATATTAAAATACCTGAAAATACAAGATAATTAAACACAGAATCATGAACGTTCATTCTATCCATGACCTTGGGGTCACTGGGAGATTTCTAAAGCATACCTTTTAATCCACGCCATGGTACTTCAAGAACATGTTAAGGTAAGTCACAGCTTGGGACACTTCGATGCACCTCAAAACACCTCAGCCAGTGTATCTGTATCATTCTCTTTTCCTTTTGAGATCATAATGGTTCCGAAGAACTATAATGCTTCCATTTGAATGATAGTCTCATAATTTCAATGACTTAAAAACAAAAACAAAAACAAGGACTTAAATGTTGGTATGTTAAGCCACTAGTACACTGTGTTAACTGCTGCCATGACTAGGAAAAACAAAGCTGCCATTACGATTATGTAACACTGTCATTTTTCATGTGAACCCTATATGAATGAGGAGTATATGCCAGCAGTCAGAATGACAGCTCTTGCTTCATTGAGGTCTACGAAAACCCCCCAAAAATCTGACCCAATTGATTCTTCAATTTTCTTCTCAAGGAATGAAAAATAACCTAAGACAGATATTTGCCAGGTCCACCTCTAATTAACCAACTTTTGTGTAGAATGAGAGCTGGAAATCACCCATACACCTGTATAAAAGGAATTCACTAACTGACACAACAGGGGTTCCTACAAACAATGCCCCTCCTAGTGTTAATATTACTGAATCATTTTAATTACATGGAAGTCATTAACTTAAAGAGAGCTCCTTCCGTTTCCAAAGTTTACTTCTTTGAAGAGCATACATATAAATGAATAGATAGGTGGCTAACTATCAAGTTTTACTGCTGCTCTGTGATTATCTTGGCAGGTTCCTCCTCACCCCACCCAACTTTCTTATATAAAAACATTAAAAACATTTCATTATTAAAATAATACAGTAAGAAGTGTTTGTATCACACTTTAAACCTATATTTGCTTCAAGTTTGGTAATTCATAGTTAGAAGAAAGAAAGAATACTCAAGCTATATAAAACTAACAAATTATGAATAATCCACACATGTTATAAAACAATTAAAATTACTTCAGGATGACTGATCAGGAAATTTTTAATAAAAGCAATCTATAAAAGGGCTTCCAAGAAACGAGAAAGCATGGAGAAGTTCTGTCACACCCTGGGTTTGTGGAACAGCTCATGTAAAGGTTAATAAGCAGGGAATAGAAGATTACAAAGGCACAGCTAGAGTTAAAAAGTATGTGCTAAAGAGAAAGTGAAACTAATTTCGTGTTTGTAAGGGTAGATTCAAGTGATGAAAATCTTTCAAGTCCATTGTCAGAAAAATTACATGTTTCTGAGATTTAGGTCTACTGTAAATTGTGGAAAACACAGGTTACAAAATGTAGGTCACTCTTCAGAAAACTGACGGTGGCAGAACTGCACATGGGTAAGACCTCTACAAGAGTAGGTGGGAAGAAACTAATGAACAGAAACAAAGGCCCCCGCCCAATGAAATCACTGCAGCCACAGCCATCTTTTTAACTTATCATTTTACCACATTAGTGCAACATCCCGAGTTCCCAGTACAGCTTTAACCCACTTAATGGCTCTGTATTATGTATACAACTTCCTGGAAGGACATCTACATTGTTTCCTATATTCTGTGCCTCCAAATCAATGCATCCTACACACATTCATCAGGTTAATGTTCTGAAGTGCAGCTTCAAATAAGAATAATGTTAACCAGTGGGAAATACAGCAGCATATAAATATGTTAGATAATAAAGAATGAAAGCCTAGATCTGATGCATTTACTACCATGTTAAATTTTCAGAACCCTAGTCTACAAAGGAGGAAACTGAGTTTCTCTGGTCAAGTGACTGGATCCAAGAATATGTGCAATAAGAGAATAGAACTCAGACTCAAAATCTAGATCTTCTAGCTGGAATTACAGCACTTTTCTGCTATAATATTGCTGTAGAGCACTGTTGGGGGAAGAGGGTGGTACTGGGGCTAAACTAACATTTGTTGACAACATTCCAAGTAAGTACCATGCTAAGCACTTGATGTTACTATTTTTCATCCTGATCTACTCGAAAGACTGACTAGTTGCCTCCTTTTACTGAGGCTCATTCAGGGAGATTAAAGTGATCTGCTTAACATAAAATATCAAAGACTAAAAGTGGTGGGACAGATAGTTGATCTCACATGTCCAACTCTAAAACCCACTCTCATGCAAAAAAAAAAAAAAAAGTCCAGCACATAAGTTTATTTTTCAACCTGAATGATATAGCAATAATTTAATTTTATAAATGCTTCCTACTCAAAACCCAGTCAATGCATATAAGCAGGTTTTTAGCTATGGTTTAGCAAGAGACTATATATATATTTACTAAAGCCAATAAGAAGGGTCAGAATTATATTTAATCCCTTAAATCAGAAACTTCATTTGATTCCTACAAATGAAATCTTTTCATTGAGTTATGGACTTGAAGATCTTTTAAAGCTGACTTGCAATTCATAGTACTGCCCAATTTCCAGCTTGGCCCTGTCCCATGAACTGCTACCAGCGTCAACCTAATGGGAAGATAAGTCATTGGAGGTGATGGAGGTGAGGCCAGTCAGTTATCAGTAATAAAAAGGACAAACAAAATAAAATAAAGTGATCAGCTCTCTACTACGTTTTTAAGAGATGATTAAACTAAAAGAATAACCAAAAGCACTCAAAAACAAAAACAAAAAATTCCTCAAATTAAGGACAGGAAACTCCTAAGCAACTTCAAGATTTGAATGGAAACCATGTACTCATACTGCATTCCAAAACTAACTGATGTAGCATACTAATGTATTTTAACATCTTAGATAAATCAAAGAAACTTTTTTTAAAATTTCTGAAACAAAATATTGCAGAATTATATCCAAGGTTTCAAAGCTGTTACAGTAAGAAAATTAACAGGCCACTTAAAAATATCTTAATAACAGCATTAACTCTTCTATATAACTCATTTTACAAACATTAATGTCCAAACAAGTTAAAAAGCGACACTAAAATTTTACAGCTTTTAAAATACATCTAGGTAGACTTACTCCCTAAGTAATTAAGTTTTGACAAGGAACGAACACAAAATTAAGAAGGAAGTATGAAAGAAAGAATGTAGGTTGCTGGGTTTGGTTTAACTGGACAACTGCATTCTCATAGGGTCTTTTCTGACCCAGCTCTGGTCTCCTACCAATAAAGATGCAACAGATAGGTTCTCTCCAGACTGGACTTTGTACATTTCTCAAAACATACCATGGTGCTTCCAGTCTCTGCACATGCTATTTCAGGAGCAGTGGTTCAAATAAAATTTAACATCACATGATAATACTGAAAAGAACAATATAAATAATAAAAATATAATATAAAAATAAAGGAAAAACAATAAATAGATGAGACTAGGGGTAAAAACAAATTTTTTTTAATATTTTCAGTGCCTACAATGTATTACATACTATATGCTTAGCCAAGTTGGTGTTTTTACATAAATCTCATAGACTTATTAAATGTAAAAAATTTCTGAGAAGAAAAATACTGAAATTGAGTTGATGAGGCAGTCCAAATTAAAAGCTATAATTTAAGCAATGTATTCTACTATAGACACTTGAATTTTAAACAAGTTTTGTCAACCAAGTACCTGGAAACAGTCTTATTATATAATGACAGAAAATTAACCATTGCTACTATCAAAAGTATGAAAATGACATATGCTAAGAATTTCAACTCTAAACTAGTTTTTGTCATAAGAATTTCAAATATAAAGCTAAACCTCATTGAGTAATTTTCAAAGAATATTTCCAAGAATCATAAACGATTCTAATTCCCATCTCGATAGTAAAACTGTAATTCCTTTCCAATTAAACTCTGGGGACAAGGGTATGTCAAGCACCTATAGTTAAAAGACTGAACTCAGGATCAACTAAAAGACACTTGTAATCTAGCAATTCTAGATGATGAAATATTCAGCTAATTTTACTTTAAGGGACTCCGAACTGGGGAAGCTCTTTTCTTAAAATGTATATCCTAATTTTCAGTAACACTGAAAAAAACTTCAATCAAACTGCCTGCTCTTGAAGTGGCCAACACTCAGGGTTCAACTGGGATATTCCCGCAGTTTTGGTTAGAATTCTAGATGGCACAGCACGGACAAGCATAATTTAAATGTAAATACATACATGCATGCATGTGCATGCACACACACACACACACACACATACATACACACCCCTATCCTTTTTCTAATGGATTAGTGTACCTGGTTGGAGACCAAAGCTAGGAGGGTAGGGACAGGGGAGAGAAGATGGAAGAACAGTGGTCCCAAAGTACTGAGTAAAGGATGTTAAAGAAGGAAAAGTAATAATCTAGTAAATCAGCCCATAAAAAAACACTATTCCAAACAAGCAAATCAACAGAAGCTTCTTTCTAGAATTTGAGAGGAAACTAAGTAAACAAATGCTAAAGATCATAAATCTACTTCATTTATACTTTTTATGTGTCTATTTGTCTATTTATAAAAATCTTTATGGGTGAAATGAGTTTCTCCCTATTACTTAGTTTCTCCTTTCATTTAGTTGCTTAGGTCTCTTTCTGTTTACAATAAACTGTAAATTTGGGTAGCTTAAAAGATTATGTAGTCATGAGTGACAAAGACTGTGCTAATCAAGTTCTGAACTTGGAGTCAGGAGTCATAGGTTAGAAACTTACTTGGATATGTAAGTTCTGACCAGTCACAACTTATCTGTAGATAATACCATTACAAAATTGCAGTCGTAGTGCTTAAATAATGCTGTATTGTGAAAACACCCAAAACACTGCCTGGCAGGGTAGGCACAAACATTTATTGACTTTGAAGGCAGTTTGGGAATTAGTTACTGCTAATGCCACAACTCTAAAATCAAAATAAAACATTTTCCTAGGAAGATTTTAATTTAATGCTCAAGAAATACTTAAAGTTAAAAATAATTTCACACTTAACATTTATTCTAATTGTGTGGGTAATGACCAAATCTGTGGCTCTAATTCATGCCTTCAAGCATCCTCTCCTCATTTTCTTGTGACAAATTCTCTAATTCAACAAATACCTGAACATCTATAACATGACCAAAATCCTTATCAGCATAATTTACATTGTAATTAAAATGCCAACTGGTGGTTAATGCTGTGGAGAGAAACAAAAGGAAAAGATAAGGATGAGTGCAATTTTAAATAAGCCCTTGCTAAGGTACTATTTGAGCAAAGATCTGAAGGAGAAAGGAGGATTCCGGGCAAAGGGAATAAACAAGTCCAAGAACCCTTGAAGCAGGTGTGTTTTAGCAAGAAGGTCAGTGGCTGGAACACAGGAAAATCGCAGAAAAGGGTTTTAGGAAATGAGAGGTTGAGGTTAAGTTTGTGAGGACTGGTGGGAGTATGCACACATATGTTCTGGGGGACACCATAAGATCATGAAGGTCTTGAGCTTTTCACTCCAAATTTTGAGTCAAGGAAGATCAAGAGCGAAGGCGAGGAAGATCAGCATGAGTCTGGCTGCTGAGTGAAGAAAGATGGTACGACATAAGGGAAGAGCAGTCTATTGTGACTATGCAGGTTAATGATGACAGTGTCTTACACCATGGTGTCACAAGTGATGAAACTATGAGCATATTTAAAAGACAAAACCAACACCATCTGCTAACATACTGGATTGTGGAGTTGAAGAAAAAAAGGAAGAGAGCAATGGTGACTCCAAGGTTTCTAGTCTAAGCAATCCAAACCATGGAGTCTGAGATGGGGAAAGATTTCAGATTTAAAGAAGTAATTGGGTTTGGACATAATAACAGAATATGCTTAGATAATCTAATAGTTTGTCAGAATTTTCTGCAAAGGATAGGGAGATGTGACAAGTAAGATTGGCCAGTTTTTGCTTGCAGCTGGATTTTTTTTAAAGAACTGATGATGTAAATGTATTATGTATTAAACAAGTAATTTAATAATCTTAGTATTTTAATTATGCATCCTCTGCCATATGTACTTGAGAGTATTAAAAGATAATATGGTAAGAATATTAAGACAATTTCTAATTACAGAGACTAATTTAAGGGAGACGGTCCAATAAAGGCAATTTCAGCTAAGAAGAGTAACCTATTATCTGATGCTCTCCAGTCAAAATGCTTGTCTCAAACCTATAGCTTAGAAATAATGAGTTTAACAGACAACATTCATGAAGTGCTTTCCACATGCTAAGCAATCATTTAAATACCAACTACCTTTTCGTAGCTTATCTTTTACGATGAGGTTGAAAGAAATTAATTAAGCTAAAGAACTATCCTTTAGCCATCCTAAAATAACTATTTTAAGAGTCTCTAGGAAATTCTTTTGATATGTTGCTTTTTATTACCATTCTTCATTTATATTTTATATTCTCTTCATGCTTTTCAATTTTCCAAAGCCAACTGTTATGAAAGCTTGATAAGTAGTAATTTGTGTGGGTGTATGTTTTAATAGGAAAGGAACATGAAGGAAAATTTTATGTTAATGAGTTCCAAAACAGAACACATTTTCCTGAGGTGAAACTGTATTAAAATGTTATTAATAGAAGTCACAATTTCAGGCTGTGGGCCTACAAGTACAGCTCTGCTAAATAAAAATGGACTGCAAAGAACTTGGAAAGTAAATTTATATTTTCTAGAGAGTAATGAATAAAAAGAGAAAGGAACTGCCCTAATATACTTAATTTCACCTAGCTATTCTCATTTTACCTTAAATTATAAAATTACTCCCACAAAATAATCAAGGTGTTGGAGACAGTTTTACAATTAACAGGTAACACCTACGTGATGGCAACTCAATCATCCCTATTTAATGATACCCATAGCGCTTAAGTTATTTCATCAGATACAGGGGCTGTTTTATTTCATCTACCTAATAATTCAAATTCTTTCCAAACAATTCTCCAGTCAACCAGACTAGAACACCTTCTTTGTTTTGGGCATTTCAAAGTATACATAATTTTATACAAATTATTTAACACTCAAAATAATCCAATGATTATATTAAGAACTCCAGGTCTTCTAAATCCAGTTAATTTTATACTATACCTTTAACCATCATGGTAATACTATAATACTTTGCTTATCCTACCACAAATAGGATAAGCATTTTAAGTTATTCATGATTTTTTTTATATACAAAGTAAGATCATGAAGGTCTTGAGCTTTTCACTCCAAATTTTGAGTCAAGGAAGATCAAGAGCTAAGGCGAGGAAGATCAGCATGAGTCTGGCTGCTGAGTGAAGAAAGATGGTACGACATAAGGGAAGAGCAGTCTATTGTGACTATGCAGGTTAATGATGACAGTGCCTTACACCATGGTGGAAGCAGTGCAAGTCACAAGTGATGAAACTATGAGCATATTTAAAAGACAAAACCAACACTGTCTGCTAACATAATCACCCTTGTGGCAACAAACAGAAGATCTACACAAGAGTTCAGTGTTCTGAACAATTTTACAAACTCAATTTAATTGTATTCACCCTCCAATAACTAAAAACAAACAAACAAACAAGAACCCACCCACCCCCCCAAAAAAGCATCCTGTGTTCATCAGCAGATAGATGGATTTTAAAAATGTGGTATATACATACAATGAAATGCTATTCTGCCTTCAAAAGGAAGAAAATTCTGACACCTTATGTATACACCATCAATGAACCTTGAAGACATCATGCTAAGCGAAATAAGCCAGTCACAAAAGAATACTGTATGACTCCAGTTATAAGAGGTACCTAAAGCAGTCAAATTCAGAGACAAAAAGTAGAGTGATAGTTACCAAGGGCTCAGAGTAAGGGAAAATGGAGATATTGTTCAAGGGTTCAGACTTTCAGATTAGGAAGATAGAAGAAGAAATTCTGGAGATGGATAGTGGTGATGGTTATACAACACTATGAATGTACTTAATACTACTGAAGTGTACAGTTAAAATGGTTCAAATAAATGTGGCAATTATAAAATAGCCATGGGATGCAAAGTACAACATAGGGATATAGTGAATAATATTGTAATAACTATGTATGTGCCAGTTGGGGGTGGGGGGCTCACTTTGTAAGTTACAAAAGTATCTAACTAGTATGCTGTACACCTGAAACTAATGTAACATTTAATGTCAACTGTAATTGAAAAATAAAATATCAAAATGGTTAAAATGGTAAATTTTATGTCACAATAAAAAAAATTCCGAACATATTTCATGGAAATACATCAACAATGGATAGTAACTTATCTTCTTCCTTATATTTTAATAAAATTTCCCTTTATTTTACCTCAAACCTAGTTCTCATTCTATTTTTATCTTCATAAAAGGCACCACCTATCCACTAGATAGCCACAACATTGAATCATTTCCCTTCTCATCCTAAGCCACCAAATCTCACAGATTTTATCTCTGTATCACTGCTTGAATCTGATTTCTTCCTGTCATTTCTAATGCCATGGCCTTCAAAATAGCACATGATCACTGTAACAGCCGCACAATCTCCCATCCTCAAAACCTAGCCTTCACAGTTCATCTTGCAATAAAGCTCGTGTAAAGTGTTTCAAAAGGCCTCCATTGTCTATTCAAGTTTAAAGTTCTGAACAACACATTAAAAATTACTTCCTTACATTACAGTTAATTATAAGCATTGCTGCATTCCCCACTAAGGCACAAACTATCAAGGACCAAACTGTCTTAACTCATCCTTTATAAAAGCTTAAGGTATTCAAAAGTCTTGGCTGTAATAGGTTTTCAAGAAATACTCCTAAATAGAATTTGTTGAAAACAGTTCAGTGCATGATACCAGACAGTTCGTACATGGGATGTGTTTAACTTCCCATTAAAAATGTTAACAGGCAGTATCAAATCAAATAAAGATCAATAAGAAGGTTTACTAATAAATGGAGTTCCATTTCAACTTAACTTGGTTAAATGAAAGCTTTGAGTTTGGAAAAGAGAGTAAGTCTCAAAAACCATGAGATGACACAGGCAAAAGTAGAAAAGTATATAACTTTTAATGGCATTTAAATAGAAAACAGTTAATCTCTACTGTAACCTAAGGGGAAAAAAACTCTTTATATCCCCTTTACATCATGAGGTTCAACACCAGTGGTTCTCAACCTGTGGGTCGCGACCCCTTTGGGGGTTGAACGACCCTTTCAAAGGGGTCGCCTAAGACCATAGGAAAACACATATATAATTACATATTGTTTTTGTGATTAATCATTATGCTTTAATTATGTTCAATTTGTAACAATTAAAAAACATCCTGCATATCAGATATTTATATTATGATTCATAACAGTAGCAAAATTACAGTTATGAAGTAGCTAGGAAAATAATTTTATGGTTGGGGGTCACCACAACATGAGGAACTGTATTAAAGGATCGCGGCATTAGGAAGGTTGAGAATCACTGCTCAATACAATTACTGCTTCTGTATATTCTAATTATTTGATCAGTTTGCTGTGTAAATCTTTGCCAAAATACCAGTATCTTTTACCATATTTTGTGTATATGATCCTTGTGACCTATATTTATGTCAAGACAAAATCCTGTCTTCCTATAAATATTTTATCCTATCTTTATTAATAAAAGAAACATGGTAATTGGCATACAACGGCTACCCTTCCCATTGGCTAATCAGGGCAATATGCAAGTTAACTGCCAGCCAAGATGGCGGCCGGCAGCCAGGCAGCTTGAAACTAACATGAGGCTTGCTTGCTT